>NC_079168.1:40735127-40985127 GCF_947568905.1 Ostrea edulis
ACATCAGAACCGTATATAAATAGAACCAATTATATGTAGATTGTTAAAAAGGGACTGATTCACAATTTTCCTCTTTTCTTATTCACTTTTAATGATCAAAGTCTACTGTCTAATGTGTTTATAAAAAAGGTTTCACAAAAGAAATGTTATACATTATGACAGAAGATCGTTATAGAGTGCTTGTTGTTGTGTAATAAAAGATTGAGATATGTTATTGTTTACGAAATTCCAATAAAAATAAATGGGTATCGATCTAAGTGTATTATATATATCACATTTCAAGTATTCTTTAGATAAAATGTGTCATTTAAAAGTTAAATGTATGACTGTACAAAATGAAGAAGCTTTAAATTGCAAAATTAACATTTCACTGGTTTGTTTGTAAACCTAACAAGACTCGAGTCTTTGTTTACATAACACTAAAATATTGCTCTTATCCTTGCATTCAGAAGGTCAAAAGTTTGGCTGTCAACATTAAATGAGTTATATATATAATGTTTAACATCAAAATTGAAAAACAAAATTCAGAAAGCGTGAACCAGTCTACATCTAAAAGCAGTCAATTTTACAGGTAATTTTATTCAATGTGTATCCTCTCCTTGAAACCACAGATATGCCTCCAAAAAATATACAAGTTAGAAAGAACATCATATATTTTACCCTACAACAATGGGCGTGGCATTCCTGTAGATTTTACCCTACAACAATGGGCGTGGCATTCCTGTAGATGATCAGAAGATGAATGTTACTACATGCAAAATCATTACAAACATACTACTTAGTCATCGTAAAAAAAACATGCCATTAGATAGATTGTAAACGTTTCTAGCAAAGGTAGGCAGAGTCTGTATTTAATTTTTCTACTTGTTGAGATATGATGAGATAGAATAAGATAAGATTTCATGCTTTTTATGTAAGTTGATGTCAGAGGGCAGTGATGGGACAAGTTAACATAGTATTTAGCAATCTCTTACTACATAGTAGACGGAGTTGACGTGGTGATGTAAACATGTTTTAGCAAAGTAGTTTTAAAAAAATACAGGGCTTTGAAGATAACAGAAAGATAAAATTGCGCAGGAGACACTAAAGAATTCTCCATATCCAGGATTTATCCGGGATAATAATTTCTTTCTATAATGAACCAATCAAAACTTGTGTTACCTGATCTGTGCTGAATAGCAATCAATCGTTCCCATATTGGCCCGGCAAATAGATTTAATGAAGCCTCGATTCATAACAAGTTAATTGCTTTAGCTTTACAGCCTCTTCGGATCTTTTATTTCTGCAATAGTAACACAAGTTATTGTGACAGAATGACAGATATTTCCAACAGTCGTCCCAAGAGTATTCGGACTTAATTTATAGTTAATTTTTGTAAAAAGATGCTGTATTGAGAGCCGGATTCCCATCAACAACATCATACTATTACCTATTAACACGGACCCAGGGGAGAATCCCCACAAATTGGTTATCAATTTTATTTGAAACTATCGAAAAGTCAACTAAGGCCGTGACATCGACAACGTTTCAATTAGTTAGCTAATTGAATGTGAATAATATAATGATATTTGTTTGAGATACAGATCAAATAAGGTCCCTATGCTTTTTATGACTGTGTGCCTTTGATTTCAGGTTAGGAGGTATGTTTCAAATTACACAAGAGGCAGTCATTAATGTCTAATGGATATGGTAGACACGAATGTCCCACTCTGTGATTTGTAGTAATTGTATTTGTAATTTATTTTCTTGAAACATTACTACAGGACCTTACCATCAAATCTGATAACAAGAAGCAACTTGAATGTGAATAAATATGAAAACAATGAGAGAATATTGTTGACAGCAAGAAAAAAAAAATCAGAAGTATTTGTGCATCTAATGATTAATTTATTAGCCAGAAGGTGAAATATTGCTAATTTTAATGCAGAATTATTTCTCGTGTCTCACCTTCATCACAGGTCCAAATGAACTTTTCTGATCGAAAGATGAATGTTGCCGATCTGTACATCTCTAAAAAATTTATGTCTTCAAAATTGATAGAGCACTAAGCACCATTGTATAAGATGTCCTTGCGCATGCGTTACTCGAATCCTTAAAGTAAACAATATGTAGCTTCTTCATACAAACTCAGATGTTCAAGCCGTTCCCGTACTTGATCTACGGAAAGGATATTTCATATGACATGTGAAAAATGCATGGAGTCTGATTGTAAAACAATTAGAAGGAAGTCTGCATTTATGATTGGTGAAATCTTTCAAAGCGTGGATGCTCTGAGCACTATTAAAAATCTATAGACTTTTCTCGACGGATTGATACAAAGTCTGCCTGCATCAATGAATTTGTTGAATTTCTTTCATCGTTTGCATGGCATTATACATGCATACGCTACCTGTATGTTGTATCGTGCTTGCAGTGAATGGTCAATTAGTGAAAAATTGGTCACTTAGTATTCAATTTGGATTGATAATACATTACAACAATTCATCTTTCATTTTTTTTAAAAAAAGGATAAATTCCGAAAATTAAGAACACAATGAAAAAATTATAAGCAATTCTTTTGTCATACAAGTTATGCTGATTATGCAGTGTGTAGGTCTAGAAGATTACCAGCGAGAACAGGTGAATACAAACAACTTTGTGCAGGAAAAAGTCTAGCAAATTAAGCTGGGTCAAGATTTTCCTCTTATCGAAAGCTTTAAAATGTAGTCTATATTCATAACAGTTTGTTCATATCGCAGTTCAAAAAGACAGGATGTTTTCTGTCTGACGTGCTTCATACCAATTGTTAGGCCTTTCTTTACTCACTTATTTTGGCTACAGATACAGTGGTAGATTTAAGGGGGACGCAGCCGATGCGTCCCTCCCCCTTTAATTTCCAAATTTAAGGTAAATCACGGTCTCTTGTTTAGAAAAATGTAAGAGATAAAAGAAGCAATAATTTCTACCATTCTTGGAGAAATATATGACAAAATCTTTTGAATTAATTTTATTGGGAGAACTGAAATTTTTTCCAAAACCACTTAAAATATGCGTCATTTTATTAATTTCACCTTATTAAAAATGAGAGTAAATAGTAAAAATGACTACATAGGAGACATATTTCAAGCCCTATAAAATCTGTAAAATCTAGGAGCTTCCGGGGTCTTCGCCTTGGACCCGTTTGGAGCCTCAAGGCGGCCTCCAGACCCCCTGCCTCATAAAGTTGCGCCCACCAAACCGCAATTCCTGGATCCCCCCTGAGATAAGGCTCACGGTAGATGTGACCGGTCGACAGTGGGTGCTTATTCCTCTTAGGCACCTGCTCCCACCTCTGGTATGTCCAGGGATCCGTGTTTGCCCAACTCTTAATTTTGTATTCTTTATAGGAGTTATGAGATTGATCACTGTTCGTTATCTTCATATTTTCATGGTGAAACAAACCTTACATCTCCAGCAAAAGGACACAAGTGAAAATGATAAACAAATGTCTCCAATTTAGTATCCCCGGGGGACAAAAACACCAAAAACATTGCCTTGCACTCTTCCAATTATTGCTTTTGGTTGCAGAAGCAGTAGCGCAGGGGAAAACTGAAATACATTTTTTTTCGGTTTACTCAATGAATAAGTTGAATACTTTCCTATTGAATTCGATGAGTTGTTGTATCAAATTAATTACTGAATAAAATAACCCAGTTTTAAGTCATTTTTCTTTTAAATTATGAAAACAACCTACATCAACTTGGTACATCAAGATACATATAGATATGTCCATATTGTGGTGTGTGTTCAAACAGAATTCAACATAGTATCGTTGCTATAAGAATTTATTTTGTTTGTACTGAGTGATATTAAGCCACAAATGTATTAGAGCCAAACAGATGAAACGTGGCCATCATTCCTTTTGTAGAATACTTGGACGAAATCAGAGGTATTGCATATCTGGCCTAAAGCTAGCTGCCTTGGACACGAGAAAATGTGATCCTAACTTCTAATCATGTGATATACAATGCCCGTCGGACAATATCTTTGAAGTCTCCAGTTCTGTTAATTAAAACAGGGATACCTTTCATTGGGATCACTAATTAGTTAATTTTGATGTGTTTGGCGGAGAACAGTCGTTGTTCGATGGTCCATTGTTACAGATATTTTATTTGTATTACTTACTTAACATTTATATACACATGTTTATTACTTTTAAATTCCAGCTGTATATACTATCAAAAGACTTACGCCTACTACTGATTATTTCTAGTGCTAAATGATAAATCAATAACTATAAATGGATAAATGGAGTTATACAGGTACAATAGATCCTGATGATAAAGTTGTGACTTTGTTTAAGAGTTATAGGATTTATATTCCAGTGCAAGTGTCAAGTAATTTTTGTCTTCATTCAAGCAACGATAGATTGCTTATATAATCGTGGCGGTTGGAGGTTGTGGGGAAGTTTAAAAATAGATACATGAGGTAACTCGTCTTCTTGACGAACACTCATCATTAAAACAACTCGGTTGTAGAAATCTTCCTTCTATGTGCATGTTTATGAGTGTATAGGTTTTTAAATATCATTCATTGAGCAATAAACACTATAAAACAGCGTAATTTTATATCTTTGTTGCGGACAAAACATTGGTGGATATAAATGCATGTATTAAATTTGTAAGCATTAAAAAGTCGGACTTGGAGACCGTAAAATTAAAGTTCTCATACTTCCCATTACACATAAAGGTCGCCACTGGGTATTGATTTCCTCCAAAGTTTATCCAAATCTTATGAATTATTATATTCAAGTCCTGTGTCATTTTAATCTTCATTTTTCTTTATCAAACAGCGGGCGGTCAGCAGGTAATTTTACAGACGTGCAGACAATGTAATGTGTTTTGATTTCTTTCCAAACTCTGTATATTTACTTGACGGTGTGCTAAATGTGCGCGGGGACAAAGGTGTTTCATTCGGTGATTTGGGTTTTAGTACACGGACAAAATGAGACTACAATCTACCTGTGTGTGGACCATGCTTATTTCACTGTTTTATTCCACAGGTGAGTTCGTAGACATATTCATGATATTATAATTATGAAATAGAAATATAGATTCCAGAACCAGTGCGAGTTATCAAACTTTAGATGTTTAATGGTTTTTAAAAAAGATTTTTGATAGACACGAGGTTAGCTAGGGAACGAGAGTTTGCGTAAAACCGATAAACGGCTACTAACGAGCACATGATATGTAATATACACGATATTTCTTCCAATATACACTTGCACGTGTTTCATTTCTTTTTAATTTGTAAACGTCATCCCATTAGCTAATGACAGTTCTATTGCAATTATATCTACCTGCAATAGACAGATCTGTCGAAATAAAATATGCAAGGATTTGTTCTAAGATTGAAAACAGAACTGAATTACCCCAGGTGTTGGTACATGTAAATCCAAAAATAAAATGTTGGTAAGTCCTAAAATGTACACAATATGATAATGGGAGAAATAGTAATCTCTCTCTCTCTCTCTCTCTCTCTCTCTCTCTCCGCTTAATGGAAAAAGAAGACGACCAAGGAATTTCTAACACTTTGTTTCAAATCGTTTAGTTCAATGTCCATTTAATGCTGTAAAATCATATTGTTGTCCTTCTAACGTTATCAGCTCGTCCTGCTACTGGCACGTATCGAGGTAATTATTCAACTGAAATCCCTTCAATACCGAGAATCAAACTAAATTTCTTCATTCACGAGATACAATACATTATAAATGATAGTCGTTTACTCTGCATTTCGCGATTTTAGTCGTTGAGGTTTACACTGTGCTTTATAAAACTGATAGAATATCGAAAATAATTTATATCATTTTAAAATTACATGGTAGATGTTTCGTTCATAGAATCCTACACTGAGTACCCCATAGCGGGGGGCACCTTGGCCAGTGACGACATAATAAAGACGGTGAACGTCCCCGGAGCAATTGTGTTTGGAAACCACAGCTACGATCAAGTACACGTACGTTCATTTGAAGAATAAATATCCAAGTTGTTTATATTATGTGGGTTTATAAATATTAGAAACACGTAGTTTGTATTATCAGCGAAATTTCGTGAAGCCTTTAAAGACACTAAAGACACGTGTTGTAAACAAACAGAAAGGGATGCATAGGTCGGTTTATATTTTGTGGCTTAGTTTGGTTGCGGTACTTATAAATTTTCTTCAAAATTTTCGAATTTAAGGTAAATCGTGGTGTCTTGTTTAGAAAAATGTAAATGATAAAAGAAGCAATAATTTCTTTCGCTCTCGGAGAAATAAATGGCAAAATCTTTTGATTTATTGAATAAATTTTATTGGGAGAACTTAATTTTTTTCCAAAACCCCTTCAAATATGCGTCATTTTATATATTTGACCTTATTAAAAACTACAGAAAATAGTAAAAATGACTACATGTACATAGGAAATAATTTCAATCCCTATAAAATCTGTAAAATCCAGGAGCTCCCCGCCAGGGATTTGCCCCCAGACCCCCTGCCTCATAAAGTTGCACCCCTTAACCACAATTCCTTTATTCGCCCTGTCTTTGATGTTCAAAGATTGAAATATATTACCCTTCCATACATGTATATAATTCTTTATAGTTGAGAAATCATGGAAGATATTGTTATGGCATGACAAACGTCGCAATATTTGATATTTTCTATTTGTATTGTATAATTTTCCATTTGTATTATACATTTTTTCATTAGCATTGTATAATTTCTATTTGTATTGTAAAATGTAAGAAGGTTTGTTTATTTTGATTTGTTACGAAGGATTTCATAAGTCAACGTGCCTTCGAAAATATTTCACTCAGATTGAGACGTCACCAGCTGTAGATAAAGTACCACAAATTTAGGCCTATGCTTAAGGAGGTATGCTACACCAGAAAAATTTGATATGGATGAAAAAAGAGGATATGTACAACAATATTTGAAATTGGAAACTTTCAAATTTAAATACTTTATTTAGTCAAAAATTGCGGTTTTAGTTGAAAGCAATCTGAGAAAAATTAAAAACCCCTGCTGGACTCGAACACGCGGTCTACAGTTCAGCAGTCAACGTGTTAACTTACTGAGCTACTCAGCTAGGCGATAAATTTGTAGATGGATTGACAAATGTTGCTGATATTTATATTTTCATCCATGTTTGATAAGGAAGTCAGCCATTATGACGATGTAGAGTACAAGTGTGCATCCTTGACGCTCAGGACCGTAGCAGTGATTTTTCTTTAACGTGCCAACACCTGCCGCAACACGGGACCTCCGTTTCAAGGTCATATCGAAAGACCCGTGATTCTCACTTCTAAATACCGAGCCTTTGGCGAAGGAGCGTTTGATACAGCCATGGCAATCGGAACTCCTCGAATGTCTCGCGCACTCGACATAGATCTCGGATGTAATACGGTGGCATCCATGAGTGAATTTGATGCATTGCCAATTGGCAATGCATCAAATTCACTCATGGATGCCACCGTATTACATCCGAGATCTATGTCGAGTGCGCGAGACATTCGAGGAGTTCCGAATGACAGCCATGGCACAAGCTGAGCTCGAACTCACGACCTCACGATTACGAATCAAAGGATTTATCACTGAGCTATCGCGACCAGTTTCGTTCAGGACTAGTTAAACACGTAGCTAACAATGACAATTCCACGGGACCGGGAGGTCGTGATTTCGAGTCCTGCTCCTGCCATTGCCGCGCATTACACCGAAGACGTAAACATAGGTGGTGATTGCTCCTTGTTGGTCCCCACTGCTACGTCCCAGAGCGCTAAGCATAGGTCTAATTTTGTGGTACTTCACCTACAGCTTATGACATCTCAGTATGAGGGAAAATTCGCAGTGATAAAAAAGTTTTCCGTCCAATTTTCCTTTGATACCGCCATCAAGAAAAGAATTATCAGATTCATTTCTTATCATTTACTTATCATGTAATATAAAAACGTTGAGTTTGAATAATAAAACATGATTTTGTTTTCCATTTCATACGACGTATCAATAAACAACATGAAATTGAAATGTTTTCTTTAATGCAAAAATCAGACGATATTTTCAGCCAATCAAACTAACCGTAATTTCGTCAAGACAATAATATAAATACATGTATTAAAATATTTAGATTTCGTTTTATCATTTTTGGAAAAACGGTTTGTTTGTAGCAAGTGTCTATACGTGTACATAGGTAACAACAGACCCACATTTGTAAGCACATGTAAACGTATAAACAGAGCAAAGGTCCTCTCCAATCTGATTAAAATCAGATCATAGATTCTGATTCCATTGGAATATAAATCTCTCTCGAGAGAGAGAGAGAGAGAGAGAGAGAGAGAGAGAGAGAGAGGAATGCTTAGCACCTGTCGGTCGGTAGACCAGATGTTGTCCGCTCAATATCTTGAGAACCCTTAGCTTGACAGACATCAAACTTGGTACACTGGTACATCTTCAAGAGTAGATGACCCCTATTGATTGTGAAGTCACTTGGTTAAAGGTCAAGGGTTAAACTGGACATAGTAATATATTGTTTCCTATATAAGAATAATTTGCTTGATTGACACCAAACTTGGTACACTGGTACAGAATTAGGAGTAGATGACCCCTATAGATTTTTACGTGACATGGTCAATCCACTCTGGACATACGAAGATATTGTCTGCTCAATATTTTGAAATGGATTGGCACTACTATTATTTAAATTATGCATGTGTATAACCCTTTTTAATTTTGCACCATGGGGTGAATACATGTTTTACAAATATTTCTGGTTTATTTTTACATTTATAACTATGTAAATATTCTATTGTTCTGAAAAAGGGGAAAGGTCGGGACGACTATTCAATATTGTTCATGCCATTGCATCATATATATATAAAGAGTTTTGTTTACGATTTGCATCATTTATAATTTTACGATATTCCACAGTGTAATAGTTTTGGATCCAGATTAGGATAAAGTTAAAAGTACATTCTTTTAGTAATACTTAATCAAGAAGAAAATGTGTCGGAAAAGATACAGTGGTATGTCATAATTGATACTTTGAAATTGCAAAATACTTTAAAAACATGAGTATCGTTGACATTAATTCTGTATTGATGGTTTATTGCAGTTTAGTACAAATGGACTTATCACTTTTCTACATGGAGTCTACAGTTACACGCCGTCAGAATCGACGAATTATTTCCTCGTGGCCCCGTATTGGACCGATATCTATCCTCTTGGTACCAACGGGGGCTACACCTACTACCAATCCTACACCGACTGGTCAACGCTTAACAAAGCCACGCTCGATGTCACTTCGTTTGGTGGATCATCCTTCTTCCAAGCAAAATGGGTTTTAGTAATAACTTGGTACAACTCGCCTTTTTTCCCGAATAGATATGGTCCAGTAAGTTATACCATGTTAAGATTTGAAGAAACTATAATAATCACAATATATTTTATTTTATTGCACTTGTATCTCTCACTTGTAATACTACCATATACACTGTATTTGTTGTAACATATAGTTTGTTATATTTCTCATAATACTAAAAGCTCCATATAATTTGGTGTAACATATAGTTTCTTTCTTTTTCTTACAGTACTAAGAGCTCCACAAAATTGTTGTAATGTATGGGTTGTTTTATTTCTTATAATACTAAGAGATCCATATAAATTGATATAATAGTGTAATTTATGTGTTGTAATGGTACTGCAGTGGCGGATTTAAAGGGGAGGGGGGGGGGGGGCGCAGCCGGCGCGCGCCCCCTAAAATTTTTAAATTTGAGGTAAATCGTGGTCTTGTATTTAGAAAAATTTATACGATAAAAGAAGCAAGAATTTCTTCCACTCTTGGAGACATAAATGACAAAATCTTTTGATTTATTGAAGTACTTTTACTTGGAGAACTTACATTTCTTTTCCAAAATCCCTTAAAATTTGCATTATTTCATTAATTTCACCTTGTCAAGGACGATAGAAAATAGTAATAAGAGACATATTTTAAGTCCGATAAAATGTGTCAAATGCAGGAAGTTCCGGGGCTTTTCGCCTTAGACCCATTGGGGGCATCAAAGCGGCTCAAAGCTCTCTGTCTCATAAAGATTGCGCTCCCTAACTGCAATTAGAGGATCCGCCCCTGCATGGTACTACCTTAGCTGCAATAATGTAGCCCTCTCTGATTTTTTTTTTATTTTTAGGGAGAGGGTTACAACTCCTTAGGATCTCCGTAATGGTGCAAATGCGGGAGTGATTCACTCCCGCAACATTTGCGCTCATTCTAAACATTTCCTGACTTTCTTTACGTAAATAAAATGATATTCTATGTTTCTTAGTCAATATATAAATTTACAACCTGCAACTTAAGATTTGTGAGGCTCTATTCTACCGTTTTCAACAATTTCGATAAATTCCAATTTCTCTATTCATATTTGTGCGCCATGTTTGATGTACTGAAGTATAAACTTCCGATTGTCAAGTCATTTGCATATGCCATATAAGGTAGTATTTACATTAATGGACAAGTATGGAGTCGAAAGCTATTTCGTCGGTATTGAAAAGGTTTGAATTTAATATCAAGTTAAAAACCGAACAGCAGAGTGTAAATTCTTTCTGCAACAATATGATTTTCCTTTCTTTGTCGAAGTGGCTCGAGTAACTACATTTTCGTGCTGATTGTCAATGTTTAGGTTTTTCATTAGATCCACCTACGAGATCTCGCGATAACAAGCATGGCGGAGCAGACGAAGAATTTTGCATGCTGTACATTGTATTTAATGAAAAACGCCTTTATTAGACATGCCCGAGCACAAAGTTGGTACTCCTTTTGGTGTAAACAACATTTGGGACTAATACACAGAGTTTATTATCGGTTATTCATAAAATTATTTTGCACCATTACGGAGATCCTATGGAATTGTAGCCCTATCCCGAAATTGTCAGACTTAAAAAAAATTGGATAGGGCTACATTATTGCAGCTAGGTACTACCTATAAGAAGTCACTCCATGAGGTGTTGATACATGTATAGGTCTGCCTTTGACTTGTTTACAGGCTTAACTAACTACAGCATACTGTAGATCCCTTACTTTACGCGAGTTTAATATGGGGAAATGACTTTGTACGTCAAATCGCATAAACATGAATTCGCGTGACGTCTGTTAATCAAGAGGTCTTACATATATATTTTAGCAACAGAAAAGTGAGTAATTTTATTTCGCGAGTGATTCTTCTCGTGAAATTATGTGATAATAAATTCCTCGTGTATATTTAGGAATCTATAGTATGCGATTTATTTCCATTACAGAGAATCACTGCACAGTGATCGCAGACAACATAAATTTAAATACTTATATATATATATATATATATATATATATATATATATATATATATATATATATATAGAGGATTGCCTTTGACATATTTACATGCTTAACCAGTACAGTGTAGGATATTTCCATTACAGAGACTCGCTGTACAATGCGTCCTGATCACAGATCATGTTTCCATTACAGAGACTCGCTGTACAATGCGTCCTGATCACAGATCATGTTTCCATTACAGAGACTCACTGTACAATGCGTCCTGATCACAGATCATGTTTCCATTACAGAGACTCGCTGTACAATGCGTCCTGATCACAGATCATGTTTCCATTACAGAGACTCGCTGTACAATGCGTCCTGATCACAGATCATGTTTCCATTACAGAGAATCACTGTACAATGCGTCCTGATCACAGATCATGTTTCCATTACAGAGACTCACTGTACAATGCGTCCTGATCACAGATCATGTTTCCATTACAGAGACTCGCTGTACAATGCGTCCTGATCACAGATCATGTTTCCATTACAGAGAATCACTGTACAATGCGTCCTGATCACAGATCATGTTTCCATTACAGAGACTCGCTGTACAATGCGTCCTGATCACAGATCATGTTTCCATTACAGAGACTCGCTGTACAATGCGTCCTGATCACAGATCATGTTTCCATTACAGAGAATCACTGTACAGTGCGTCCTGATCACAGATCATGTTTCCATTACAGAGAATCACTGTACAATGCGTCCTGATCACAGATCATGTTTCCATTACAGAGACTCGCTGTACAATGCGTCCTGATCACAGATCATGTTTCCATTACAGAGAATCACTGTACAATGCGTCCTGATCACAGATCATGTTTCCATTACAGAGAATCACTGTACAATGCGTCCTGATCACAGATCATGTTTCCATTACAGAGAATCACTGTACAATGCGTCCTGATCACAGATCATGTTTCCATTACAGAGACTCGCTGTACAATGCGTCCTGATCACAGATCATGTTTCCATTACAGAGACTCGCTGTACAATGCGTCCTGATCACAGATCATGTTTCCATTACAGAGAATCACTGTACAATGCGTCCTGATCACAGATCATGTTTCCATTACAGAGAATCACTGTACAATGCGTCCTGATCACAGATCATGTTTCCACATACACTATATTTCATTATATCAATGTGAACATTGGAAATCAAAGGCACAACATCAGAATCGGATTCGATAATGGATCACGTGTCCAAAATCCTTATTCATTTACCACCAATGCTTATAAAATGAGCAATTACGCAGGCAACACAGGTAAGTGGAAGGAATGTTCTCGATCTACAAGTCGTAACATAAAAAGGTTGTGCTATAATTCCACGACTTAATTGCATTGTACCTCAGCCATTAAGTTATCCTTTTTCACAACAATCATATTTATACGAAAGGTATGAATACTAGTTTGATAATTAGGGCCCCGCATGAAATGCAGGAAGCCCTATAGTAATCACGTCCGTCCGTCTGTCTGTCAACACTTTCTTTGTGACACGATAACTCAAACAGTTTTTATCGTACAGTTTTCAAATTTTGTACAGAAATAATTTACAGTAAAAGAAAGACACCTATAGATTTTGCGGTCATGTCACTTTGTCTGTCTGTTTGTATGTCATCATCTTTCTTATTATGATTATTTACCACTGTCTAAGGGAGATAATTCAATTTGAATTATGATATATTGTATTGATAGAAAATTTACAAAATATAACTACAACATTATGTATGTGTATTTTGGGTTTTTTTTAATGTGATGAAAAAAAAAGCTTAATGTTACATGTATATTGAATTAACACGTCATTCCCAGTCAACAACTCTCGATCGAGATCGGAATACGAAATTAAATTTCTTGTATCCGGTTGCAAAGTGAAACTGCTTCGTTGAATGATGTACATGTTCTAATTGCACACCACACCTTAGGGAACTGTTCCTTTTAATAAAGAAAGCCACAGAATAGATACAAAATGAGTGTACCTTATTCATTACTGTTATCGAACTTTCGTCGGTAAAAATCTCGAAATGGCGTATTTCACTGCGCTTGTTGACGGTAAGGTCCACATTTTCTACATGAGTATTTCGATATTTGCTTATGAATTTATTTTTTTAGCGCATACATGTTTTATTTCTGCTAGGAATAATGGAAACTTTCTCACCTATGTATGTAAAGACATATTCTATAGATTTCTATTTTTCAAAATGTAGAACACTTCTATCAAAATTAATGTGTTTGTTTGAAAACGCTTAGACCCCCGATGTCAGAATTTCCCTTTCTTAAACATCAATATGTCAAATTCATAATCCTTTTCGGATAGTACGTACCAGATTTGGTACCAGTTATCCATTTTGAATCCCCTTACAATGGGATTTAGTTGCACTCTGTTGTGTTTGAGTGGATGAGTGTGTGCCAAACAGAAGTAATTTACATTTGCATCAGTCTCTCATAAATATGCTTCATGATTCCTTTTTCACAAAGAACAAGGTACAATTGTATACATAAAAAGACCCTAAAATTTTCTCTGTATAAAATATGTCTAGAATTAATTAACCTTTATCAGCGTTTTAAGAAAGTAAAATATATGCCAGGTATACTATGTCAACAAAATCAGAATGATATTCCTAATTGGATAGCATTATGACATCATGAATAAGACATTCCAGGCATTTTTTTTTTCAAAATAAGCCTGAAAACTGTCAAATGTCATATAGATTATTGCTCAGGAAAAGATGTGCGCATTTGTCGAGCAAAATGAAAATGATTGATTGATTGTATCTTGCTTACGTCTCGCTCGAGAATTTTTCACTCATATGGAGACGTCACCAAGACTGGTGAAGGGTTTCAAATGTAGGCCTATGCTAGGCGTTTACGGCCATTGAGCAGTGAGGGTTCTTTAGCGTGCCATATCTACTGTGACACGGGACATCCGTTTTTAAGGTCATCTCCGAGGACCCGTGACATTCACACCTGATGCCGAGCGTTTGGCTATGGAACTGTCACTACCTGTTATAACGACTTAGGTCTGTCGCGGCCGGGATTCGAACACTGTATTATTTTAAGATGAAAAACATACTTGAAAATGAATTTGCTCGACGCATGCGCTGTATGTTTTCTGAAAGGAAAACCACCTGAATTTGTGGATATTTTCATTGAAAATGGCATTTTTGCAATTTTATGCTAACTTCTAGCTCTCGTCATATGACACAAATCATTTTGCTGATCAAACTGAGCGGATTTTGGGTTTGGTAAAGTGAAATCATCAATATTTTGGGCCAAATGACTTTAGAAACTGTACCTACTTCTTTACATTTCATTGTATCTTTGAATATTATTAATTCTAATATATATATACCAGTCCCAAATATTGCTTTATCCATGTCACTTTCCTCCAATAACCCTCAGCGGGACCCTTGCTGACCGTGTCAGTTTTCTAGTTCTAAATACTAATACTAAAATACATGTACCATAGTTCTGAATACTAATACTAAAGTTCTGAACACTTTTACCATAATTCTAAATACTAATACCAAAATACATGTACTGTAGTTCTGAATGCTAATACATTATGTACTAAACTTCTGAATGATAAATTTCTGAATACTAATAATAAAGTTATGAATACTAAACTTATGAATACTAATACTAAGTTCTGAATACTAATATTTAAAAGTTCTGAATAATAAGTCCTGAATAGTAATACTAAACTTCTGAATACTAATACTAAACTTCTGAATACTAATACTAAACATCTAAACACTAATACTAAACTTCTGAATGATAAATTTCTGAATACTAATAATAAAGTTATGAATACTAATACTAAGTTCTGAATAGTAATACTAAACTTCTGAATACTAACACTAAACTTCTGATCAGTAAACTTCTGAATTTAGAAGTATATTTTTAGTATTCAGAATTTTATTTTAGTATTCGGATATTTTTAGCAATCAGAATTTTATTTTTAGTATTCAGAAATTTAGTATTACCATTCAGAAGTATATTTCTAGCATTCAGAATTTTATTTTTAGCATTCAGACGTTTAGTATTAGCATTCAGAAGTTTATTTTTAGTATTCAGAAGTTTAGTATTACCATTCAGACGTTTCATATTCAGAACTCATGCCAAAGTTCTGGTTTAAACATAGGTCATTGATACTATGAAAAAGATCATAAACGAATTCTGTAACTTGTAAGTTCAATCGATAAAATTGTCATATAAAATTAATTTTATAAAAAATATAACAGTTTGAATTATACCTGTATCATAGACAATAGTTACTTACATCCATTTCTTAATCGTATCAGGATCTATTTGTAATTATCACTACTCTGCACTTACACATGTAGGAAAGAAACTATATAATTATTGCTGTTTACATGAAAGGTGAAATTAACGAACAGTGATCAATCTCATTACTCCTATAAGCAATACAAAATAGAGAGTTGGGCAGAAACGGACCCCTGGATATATATACACCAGAGGTGGGATCAGGTACCTACATTCTGTAGGAGCAGTAAGCATCCCCTGTCGACCGGAAACCCCCGCCGCGAGCCCTAAATCCTGATCAGGGAAACGAAGTTATCCGTAGTCAAAATAAGTTTGCCAAGAACCTTGAAATACTGTAGTTCCCCTTTTTGGTAGGAATCATATCCCAAACATAAATATGTATACTTAAACAGTATAGATTTAGTCAGCTTAGTCCTTTGGTTCCGACATATTATAGGTTGCCATCCCCTTTCAAAGTACAAAGAGTTTCTTGATAATAAGAAATGGAGACCCATGATGAGTTTTGCTGCGTTCAATTAATGTTTTATCAATGTTAAGGTCAAGGAGAGAGCAAACTGCTAGATACGTTGAGTATTTAAGTATTTCGTTTTCCAGAACCAGCCTGATAAATGTAATGGATGATAAGGTGAAGATAACTAACAGTGATTTATCTCATACATGTGACTCTTATAAGGAATACAAAATTAAGAGTTGGGCAAACACGGACCCCTGGATATACCAAAGCTAGGATCAGGTGTCAAAGAGGAGAAAGCATCCCCTGTCGACCGGTCATACCGGCGGTTAGGCCTATATCTTGATCAAAGTTATGTTTCTTAAGGAGACCTGGTTTTTCTACATGCACTACTTGTTAGAACATTGATATACTCAGATTAGCTATAATTTGGAATTTTGGGAGAGAGAGTTCAGAGTTTTAAGAACTTGTACTCAATCCCTTTGTAAACTGAGTTACAATAAAATATGTTCAAACCAAACTCTTTTGTACAAGTTTAAAACTATGGAAAGTTGTTTGGACATAAATGTGACATCTCCTGGGCCTGATCCCACCTCTGGTATATCCAGGGGTCCGTGTTTGCCTAACACTCTATTTTGTATTCCATATAGGAGTTATGAGATTGATCACTGTTCGTTATCTTCACCTTTTCTGAGATTGATCACTCTTCGTTATCTTAACCTTTCGTGCAGGTGTATTTTCACTACATAGTGAATACATATAAAGTAATGTTTGGTTTACATTGTTTAATCCCAAAACGAAGAAAAATCCAATAAAATGATGACTGACGTTCTGAATACTAATGATAAAGAAACGGGATTGGGGTTCATGCCTTCTACGGTTTAATCAGGTGTATATGATTTTTTTAAAAATTGAGTTTTTATATTTCTAGGATTGATTGGGGTTTGGTTCTACACATTGGCAAGAGGTGCGACCTCCAGGAAAGTATTTTAAACATTTAGTTTAAATGAAAAATGTCATACCTAACGCAAGATTATTACTAAACATTTGATTTAGATGAGTATATATCATACCGTCTAACGCACTGTTTTGTCTTCTAAGATGAGAATGATTGTGTATCGGGGCCTTGTTTGAACAGCGGGGGATGTGTAGATTTATACGGGGATTTCACGTGTAACTGCCCTGTTGGTTTTACTGGGAAACGGTGTGAAATAGGTATATGTTTTACCTTTTAAATGCACATAAAAACAATAGATGAGTTCATGCAGACATACTTTTACTTTCTTCTTTAATTGATTCCATGATCATGAATTGTTTTTCCTCAGTACGTATGGTTTTCATATTTGAAGATTTTGACTAATACGAAATAGATAAATCTACGAAAAGAAATTGCGAAAAATATATTGAACGAAATTATAGCATCTATTTTATACACATTAATATTTGTGTTGGAACATCTATTCATTATTGTATTACCTCTGTCAAACAGATATTGATGAGTGCATTGCACAGCCGTGTTATCATGGAACCTGTCACAACACTTACGGAAGTTATTACTGTTCCTGCCAAACCGGATGGACAGGGCAACATTGCAACACAGGTAATAGAGAATAGCAGTCTAAGAATCCAAGCAGTCCAAGAATAACTCAATATACAACAAAGGGACCCGCCCTACTCAATATATAGATGTAGTTAATTATTCATATATGTTGTACTGAGAGTGTACGAAACTGTTATGTATGATCTACCGATTTCGCATAAAAGTAATCAACAGAAACATTTCTAAATCTTGATTTCTTAAGGTACTGTATTGTAGAAAGAAAGCAGTACAATGTCACATACAAACATTATCTTATACGCGACAGTGTCATAGAAAAAAAACTACAGTTAGATTTGTTATACTTACGAATTTGGTAGCAAAATATGTTTAAATATCTATGTATACAACTTCATCGATAATTAAAACACCCTCTGTATAAGTTTTACATAGTCGACTATTCAAATTGACATCAAACAGAGCATTAGAATATAGTATATTATAAGATAGATAGATTGATAAACTGAGCGGTAGAATATATTATATTATAGTATAAGTAAGATAGATAGATAGATACATGCAGATAGATAGATAGATGTAGATAGATAGATAGATGGAGGGTTAGAATATATCATAAGTAAGATAGATAGATAGATAGATACATGTAGATAGATAGATAGATAAACTGAGCGGTAGAATATATTATAAGGTAGGTGGATAGATAGATAGATAGATAGATAGATAGATACATGTAGGTAGATAGATAGATAGATAGACAGGTAGATACATGTAGATTGATCATTAGCAACTTGAAGTGTTGAGTTGGGCATTTTTCAGACATAAACGAGTGTTTGACGGTTGGTATCTGTAATCACGGAACATGCATGAATACAGACGGTTCATTTCACTGTGATTGTTTCCCGGGTTGGAGTGGCCCACGGTGTGATCAAGGTAAACACATCTCTCTAAATAAGAAAATAAAAATATACCAGTGAATACCAAGATTTCTAGATAAAAGAAATAACCAGTGAACATTAATCATGCACTTAAAAATTGTTCTTAAATTTTCAATAGACATTGACGAATGTGCAATCTCGTCACCATGTTGCAATGGTGGAAGTTGTGTAAACCAACCAGGATCATTTGCATGCAATTGTGGAACAGGTTGGACAGGATCAGTGTGTGAAAAAGGTGGGTAATATTCTTTAAGTAACCCAGTACTTGAATTGTATCTCTACTTTAGATTTTCAATGATGTTGGTAATGTTTCTTTCCAAATGTTTTCATTGCCTTCCCAATTTACAGATGTTGATGAATGTGTCGGCACGCCATGTCAGAATGATGGAGTCTGTTATAACAGTCCCGGAAGTTACCTCTGCATTTGTCGTGAAGGCTTCACAGACACCAACTGCAGTACAGGTACGTACAGACATAGCCTTACAGTAAAGTCATTCTGCAAGAAATATACTTCCTATATAATATCCATCCGGTTTTTTAATCTCAGTCACAGACCAGTGTACATCATCACCTACTTGTCAGAATGGGGGCACCTGTATTGCTAAACCGGGGTATTCCACGTGTAAATGTGAGAGCCTAAGAGGTTATACTGGAATGCACTGTGAAGAAGGTACTTTTGATCACTGTTCATTATCTTCACCTTTTATAAATCGATTTCGTTGATGCGTCAAACATGGAACATTTTACATATGTTTACTTGTTATAACAGATATTCAAGAATGTGATCTCGGCATTTCACCCTGCCACAACAATGCCACGTGTAGTGATGTTCCAGGATCGTTTAGTTGTACGTGTAAATCTCCCTGGAAAGGAGAATTTTGTCAAAATGGTAGGTTTACTTACTCATTTTTCAAAATGCAAATTGTCTATTTTGAGGTAATGGATTTGGTTAGTATTAGTATATCACCAACAGTTATGTATGTGTTATTTATTTAATTTTGGGCATTTTAAAGAAAAACATGCCTGTGATGATACTCCTTGTCGTAATGGTGGAAGCTGTAAATTAAGAAACGATACATTTGAGTGCTTCTGTCCACGGGGATATGAAGGCGATATGTGTGAAACAGGTAAAAAGAATCATATTCGTAATATTTTCCTAACAATTACTTTCTACCTATAATATATGTGCGTTATTGAATGTGTATTTTTAGATACCGATGAATGTCTCTCTGATCCATGTAAAAACAATGCAACTTGTCGTAACAGCCATGGAAATTTCACCTGTAATTGCCTAACTGGGTTTGAAGGACAGACGTGCCAAAACGGTATCTATTGTATACCATAGTCGATTTAATTTGCAGTTTAAATGAAATATCATCGAATACTTTTTAAATATTCCTAGAAATTACATTCTTGTTATCATTTCAGACATTAACGAGTGTTTGTCTAATCCCTGTATGAACGATGGCCTGTGTGTCAACACGGATGGCAGTTTTATCTGCGTGTGCCAGTTAGGATTCCAAGGAAACCATTGTGAAGAAGGTGAATTTCCACGTTACAAATTTTATTATTATGAAAGGTGAAGATAACGAACAGTGATCAACCTCATAACTCCTATAAGCAATACAAAATAGATAGTTGGGCAAACACGGACCCATGGATATATCAGAGGTGGGATCAGGTGCCTAGGAGGAGTAAGCATCCCCTGTCGACCAGTCACACTCGCCGTGAGCTCTATATCTTGATCAGGTAAACGGGGTTATTCGTAGTCAAACTCTGATCAGGTAAACGGGGTTATCCGTAGTCAAACTCGTGTGCCAAGAACAGCCTAACAATCGGTATGAAACACGCAAGACAGCATTTAACCCACTGATAGGTTGTATTGGCAACTAGATCTTTATAACGACCATAAAATTTGCGAAATGCTGACTTTAAACGAGACTGTTGAAACCCCTGCACCACTGTTTGTCAGTAGCCTGACTCAATTTAAAAACTGATCATATGCAGAACAAGATTTTGCGTATCGAACCAGTTAAGAGATATAAATGCCATATGCAGGTGATGATGGAATGCATAAATATGGAAAGTTGACAATGGAGAAGTTGAAATCATCCCATTTAACTATTTTCAATGAAATACGTAAGTAAGAAGTAGAAGTGGACGACGCTATGAAGTCTTGTATTTTGAGTTCAAAGGAATATATCGAATCGACATATGAATGTTATTATTGTTAATAGATACAACGTCGTTGATATATTTAAATGTCGCATTGAAGGCTATAGCAAGAGAGGTTTCCTCACGTATTGCTTTTGAAACATGATTTAGAATGAATAATTATGTTGTTCTGTACACACTGATTTTGATTAAAGATTACTCCGTTTGTCTGATCAGGATATATAGGGCTGCCGGCGTGCGTGACCGGTCGACAGGAGATGTTTACTCCTCGTAGACACATGATCCCACCTCTAGTATGTCCAGAGGTCCGTGTTTGCGGAAATCTTTAATTTGTATTTCTTATAGGAATTATGAGATTAATCACTGTTCGTTATCTTCATCTTTTCATTCAAGATGAAAGAGCATAACAAAGCTTAATTCAGAATCACTTATTTTAATTACGTAAATTTGTCGTGGTAAGATGATTTGGGAGATATTCATAGGAGTCTGCTTTACTGATTGAAGGATTACTTTTCATAAGTGCTTTCCACTTTCTCATAAAAGTGGAGGATTTCAATTAAAAAATTTTGTTAGTATGCTCATCTCACAAATAAGACTCCCACAAAATCTTACTACATGTATTTAGTAAATTGTAATAAAGATATAGAGGTAATAGTTTCCGAAACAATGTGAATCTCTAAGAGAATTTTAGCTATCTGACTTGTTATGAAAAGACATCAATAATTTCTTCGTTTATACATTATTGTCTTATTTCATGCTTAAGGTCCCTGTGGTTCTGTAAATTGCCAGAACAATGGAACCTGTGTTGTACGTGGACTTTCTCCAGTTTGTTTGTGTTTACCTGGTTTTACTGGTGCATCTTGTGATCAAGGTACTACGTCATAACAATATACCCGAGACTATCTTCACGAAGGGATTATCATTTAACATTATTTTTCAAATAATATAATCTTTGATTTACACATTTTTATGAAATGCGTTTTTAAATAGAATATATTGCTTATCACTCCTTATTTCAGATGTTAAAGAGTGTGATCTATTTCCATGTGCGGATAATTACACATGTCAGAACACAGTTGGATCCTTTGAGTGTGTTCCCTGTGAAGTTTCATCTGATAATTGTACAACTGGTAGGTTAAAAGGAGGTGTTCACTTTGAAATTCATTACATGGTGTTATGTCTATTTATGACAGGACACAGTACCGTTGTAATTACTCCATGTATAAATTGCCAATGACTGTGCCTTCAAATTACGAATGCTTCCTGATAGATTTTCACAAATGAAAATTAGTACTTTATAACGTTGATGCTGTGAAAATTAGTACTTTAACTGTGTGATTTGACTTTGATATTTGATATTTTATCCAAATTGCACCTCGCATTCCAATATAACGTTGTACTTTAATAGTGGTAAACATGTGTAATTCCTATACGTGTCAAAATTACGGCATATGTTGTATACTTTGATAGGAGTAAACACGTGTAATTCCAATCCGTGTCAAAATGACGGCCTGTGTTTGGTCAGGAATAGTTCTTATAGCTGTCTGTGTATGCCGGGATGGACTGGAATTGATTGTGAAACAGGTAGTGTCTTACATGTATTTGACTCGTGACTTTCCAGATTTCTATTACAAATCCGTCTAAAAGAAATAAGTCCTTTTTCCCTTTATCGTGTTTTTGGATTTTTTTTGGAGTAATAGGAAAGACAAACTCAACATTTCAACAATCGATATTTTATTTTAGATTGATCACTGTTCGTTTTCTTCACCTTTCATTTTATTGGTTTTATGGTGATATCATATTAAGTGTTGATCACATATATACTGTAGTATCAACTCCTCGTTAGATTTAGGCGTATATATATAGTTACCTTCCGTTTCGTATTGTTCCACACATTTTGATTTCATTTCCTGGCCAGTGTCTGGTTTCGTTCTTAGCGACCGAAATTTCGCCGATCAATCTCTCCTACTAGTAAATCAGATCCACAGCTTATCATCAATCTCTCCTACCAATAATCCACATTCACATCTTATCATCAATCACTCCTACCAATAACCCACATCCACAGATTACCATCAATCTTTCCCACCAATAATCCACATCCACAGTTTATCATCAATCTCTCCTACCAATAATCCACATCCACATCTTATCATCAATCTTTCCTACCAATAATCCACATCCACATCTTATCATCAATCTCTCCTACCAGTAGTCCACATACACAGATTATCATCAATCTTTCCCACCAATAATCCACATCCACAGTTTATCATCAATCTCTCCTACCAATAATACACTTACAGGGCTTATCATCAATCTCTCCTACCAATAATCCACATCCACAGATTATCATCAATCTTTCCCACCAATAATCCACATCCACATATTATCATCAATCTCTCCTACCAACAATACACTTACAGGGCTTATCATCAATCTCTCCTACCTATAATTCACATCCATATTTTATCATCAATCTCTCCTACCAATAATCCGCATCCACAGATTATCATCAATCTTTCCCACCAATAATCCACAGTCACAGCTTATCATCAATCTCTCCTACTAGTAAATCAGATCCACAGATTATCATCAATCTCTCCTACCAATAATCCACATTCACATCTTATCATCAATCACTCCTACCAATAATCCGCATCCACAGATTATCATCAATCTTTCCCACCAATAATCCACAGCCACAGCTTATCATCAATGTCTCCTACTAGTAAATCAGATCCACAGCTTATCATCAATCTCACCTACCAATAATCCACATCCACATCTTATCATCAATCACTCCTACCAATAATCCGCATCCACAGATTATCATCAATCTTTCCTACCAATAATCCACATCCACATCTTATCATGCAAGGTGAAGATAACGAACAGTGATCAATCTCATAACTCCTACAAGCAATACAAAATAGATAGTTGGGCAAACACGGACCCCTGGACACACCAGAGGTGGGATCAGGTGCCTAGGAGGAGTAAGCATCCTCTGTTGACCGGTCACACCCGCCGTGAGCCCCATATCCTGATCAGGTAAACGGAGTTATCCACAGTCAAAATCAGTGTGCCACTCTCTCTTACCAGTAATCCACATCCACAGATCTATCGCACATAGACCCTTTTGCAAAGATTACGAAAGGAGTCAACCCGTTTTCATTGCTTGCAAATCGATCCAAAATGAATGCGACAAAAACGTATAAAATAAGATGAAGATGGCAGTTAAGGCCCCACTAAATACATACAAGTGAGTTCAGGACCTGATACCATAAACTGATAGTAGATTAAAGTCTTAATTTCGAATCTAACTAACTTTGAAATAATTTGTCATAAACCAATAACATTTTCATTAACCAACAGTGTTGTAAACATATGTGCTAGATAAATCTTAAGACATAATGGATTTAAATCTTGATTTAAGTCTATCCTCAGTTTATGCTTTTGAAGCCTGGGATTAAATACAGTGTACCTTGTAGACGGATAATTTCTGTGAAATCTACACGAATTATTGATGTGTAAATATTGTGTATATATGTGCATTAATGTGATTAACTGACACTTCCATTGAATTATTAACTATGAAATAGAGAAACAACAATTCATAATTACTATCTAGCGATACATATGTTGTTGATATGACACTGTCTTTTATAATGTATTTTGTTCTATGCATTTTTGTCCACAGGGTGTTCTTCTTTTTATCTAAATCGAACGTTTGAAATACTTCAAAGGGAAAATTATACTTAGAAACGGATCTGTGTACACAGCTTAATTGATTTAAATTTACTTGGATGAAAATCATTTTTATTTTCTTCAAAAGGATTTAATGCATATGAAATAATTTTCAAAAAGAGGATTCTTTTTATTCAAGCAATTGACTACTGTGAAAACATTACTTGCCAAAATAATGGCACATGCAGCTCAATGGCCAGTAATGTCACCTGTGCTTGTCCTCCTGGATTCCAGGGAGAATTTTGTGAAGTGGGTGAGTGCGCTTTTCATCCTTTGATCAAGTTTCAATTATAAATTTTCTGTAAAAAGAAATGAATAGGGTTACCTTTACAGATATTGACGAATGCGTGTATACACCGTGCTTTCACGACGGGAATTGTACAAACGGAAATGGAAGCTACGCATGTATCTGTACAGCCGAATTTCAAGGTTTCCAGTGTGAACAAGGTAACACGTTCAACTATACAAATTTCAAATTGAAATAATGTGCCACTAAAAGAAACCCAAATTGAAAGAACATTTAAATCAGATATAACTAATTGGTTACTATAGCAATCTATACATGTATTGCAATTCAGCGTTTGATCACTGTGAATCATCTCCGTGTGTAATTAACGCCACGTGCCGATCAGAAAACGGCACGTACTACTGCGCATGTACCGACGGTTGGACAGGAACCACCTGTAATGAAGGTATTTGAAAATATGGATCAAAATATAATTACTTCAGTTTTCCATATCTTATTCTAAAATCCTACAAGCTTATAATATTTTAAAACCATACAAGGAACATGCGTATAATCGTGTTCTTTACAGATATTGATGAGTGCCAGACAAGCTCATGCTACGGAAATAGTACCTGTGAGAATATTGCGGGTTCATACATTTGTCACTGTCCACTCGAGAGAACAGGACGAGACTGTGAACAAGGTACATATAGAAATAAACACTAGTCATACCTTGTATTTTATGATATGAAATTTAATCTGAATATACAATACTAGTACTTTTGCCTTTGACATCTCTACAAATTGTAATGATAGCCATTTTCGCATGAGTGCGTTGTAATTGTAAATACAATGTGCGTACGAATACAGATACACACATACACCACACACACACACAGATATATATATATATATATATATATATATATATATATATATACATGTATATATATATATATAACACGGACCCCTGGAAACACCAGGAGTGGGATCAGATGTAAAGGAGGAGCAAGTATCCAGTGTAAAAATGAGTTGACAAAATGTCTATTAGCTGTATAGAATGAGTTTTACCTGTTGTCATTTCAGATTTTGATGAATGTCAAAGTAGTCCATGTCAAAACGGAATATGTATAAACCTTTCTGGGGGATTTAGTTGTGTCTGCTCTGTGGGATTTAATGGGACTCTTTGTGAAGAAGGTACGTAACAATCAAGTGTTTTAGCGAATTGAATGACAACTCAACTGTATGACAAACGGGATGATTTCAGCTTCTCCATCGTCCACTTCCCATATTTATGTAGCAATATTCCATTATCACCTGCATATGGTGTTTATATATCTCAACTGATTCGATATGCAAGATCTTGTTCTGCGTATAGTCAGTTTTTAAATTGAGGTAAGATACCAACAAACAAGTTGATGGTACAGGTGTTTCAACAGTCTCGATTGAAGTCAGCATTTCGCAAATTCTATGGTCGTTATAACGATCTAGTTCGTCAATACAGCCTCGCATTGGATCAAATTCTGTCTGACGTGTTTCATACCGATTGTTAAACCGTTCTTGGCACACTGATTTTCACTGCGGATAACTCCGTTTACCTGATCAGGATATAGGGCTCGCGGCGGGTGTGATCGGTCAACAGGGGATGCTTACTCCTCCTAGGCACCTGATCCCACCTCTGGTGTGTCCAGGGGTCCGTGTTTGCTCATCTATCTATTTTGTATTGCTTATAGGAGTTATGAGATTGATCACTGTTCGTTATCTTCACTTTGCATTCTGAAATCGTAAAAAAATGAGAAGATGATGTGAATAACTTTAATGCACTTTAGATATAAACGAATGTGTACAGAATCCATGCAACAACAGTGGGACATGTATTAACACGGAGGGAAGTTATCATTGCTACTGCGACACGGGGTGGAAGGGAGATAACTGTTACACAGGTGAGTTGTCGTTCTTACATGAATGTTAGGATTGGAAGTCTCGAACAATTCATTTCCTAGTTCTTATCTTGAACAAGTTATATTCGTTTCACTCAAGTGTATGTTGCGAAGATCAGAAAGGAAATATCGGACATATTGATATCATCTTAAGCCAGTGTTTGTACCCTGCAAACATAATGAACAATTGTAAGAAAATCTGTTTTAGAATATGTCGGGTATTCTCGCGCATTAACATTATTGTATGTTTAAGAATAGGATTGTTATAGTTTGAGAATAATGCGAAAATCTGAATTGGATGTCTCCTTACTAAATAATAGACATGTAATTACTGGATTCATAGATGTCAACGAGTGTGAATTAATTGGATGTAGAAACAGTGGAATATGTAACAACAGTGATGGCTCTTTCAACTGCCAATGTAACGATTTCTACACAGGACTGTACTGCGAAGAAGGTATTACTGAAAATTGATGGAAATTATTTGTTCTTGCCATGATTTTACATAGTAGTGTTGACAAGATCGGACACTGTTCTCTTTTGTCTTTTTCCCAAAGATATAAATGAATGTGTAACACAACCTGATATTTGTAAGTATGGAGGAACATGTGAGAATCTTTGTGGCAGTTATCGATGTCATTGTACTCCAGGGAACGCTGGTTATAACTGTGATGGAGGTACTCTCTCTGCTTTGCTTGGTCACTTTGAATGTCTTGAAAAACTAAATTTATCAATCGTTGATCAATCATATTTTCTTATGCAGAAAATAATGAAGAATAATCAGAACATAATTTATAACATTGCTACACGATTTGTGGTTTGAAATGCACCATAGCTTAAAAAATTGATGATATTATGATTTGAAGATATCAATGAGTGCATAGAGTGGACCTCAGAGCCCCCCTGTAAAAACGATGGACTTTGTACTAATACTAAGGGGTCATTCTACTGTACCTGCAATTCAAACTGGACAGGAAGTGTGTGCCAGGAAGGTAATACATCTCTGATTAACATTTCTAGAAATAAATTACACAGAATTAGCCATCTGATAAGTTCACTTACTAATTCATTATGAATGTAATTTCAGATGTTAATGAATGCAGGGACTTTCCTTGCCAGAATAATGGCACATGCTTCAATTTTGATGGAGGGTACAACTGTACATGTGTACAAGGGTTTACCGGAGCTCTTTGTGAATTAGGTTATTTCTGATTATACTAAGTAAATGAAAGTCAAGAAAACGGTCTGAAAGTAAATGCAATAGATTACATTTTATTCTTATTAACAGGGAATGCTTTCGCCTATTTTAGATATTAATGAATGCTTGTCTGAGCCCTGTCAGCATAATGGTTCATGTGTCAACACCCCCGGTTCCTTTTATTGTCTCTGTATAGATAACTGGGATGGGAAGCTTTGTGAAATGGGTAAGTATTGTGACGTTGGATAAAACTTCGGCTCTTATTGACGCCATTGATGAAGAATTATTATTGAAAGAGTGGTTGAATTGTGTCATTTTTCAGACCTGTGTGAAACAAAACCGGCTAACCTCGTGTTTGTCGTGGATACATCCCTGAGTACAACAGAAAGAGTGTTCCAACAGCAAAAAGACTTCATCTCTAACGTTGTGTCAAGACTAACCCTTACAGATGATAAATTCAAAATAGCAGTGGCATCGTATGGGACGATTACAAACATTGATATAGGGTTCAATTCCTATGAAAACAATAAGACGTTGTTGTATGATAAAATATCTAAGATTTCGTTTATTAATGGAACGACAAACATTCACAATGCGTCGTATACTGTGAGGGATATTCTTAATGTTACTAGAGGAAGTAATCAGTTTGTATTCTTCTTCACTGACGGAATGCCGTCTAATTTCCAACTAGCTTTAAATGGAACAGGAGAGCTGCGAGCCCGTTTGTTAAACTCCACTTCCTCTAATGATCTTCTGTTTGTATCGTTTGGAGATGACGTTAGACATGAGGGATACAAGGGAATGTCAGGAGATCCGCAATATAAAGATGTCTTCACTCATACATCAATGGACCCATTGTATCACGTGATGAGAAAACTGGTAGACGAAAAATGCACAGGTACGTTAGATCGCATAGTTTTGTCAGTGTATCAATGCCAAATAAAATTACATTTAGAGTAAGAAAATGTACATTTCATGGGAATAATATATTTTGGTATTTGGGTTTTTTGACGGTTTTGCTAATTTTCAGTTCTGTAAATATTTTTCAGCATGCTGCCGCCATGAGATGGTGGATATAATGTTCGTCTTAGACATATCCTCTGTACAACCACCTGAAACATTCTCGGGTAGTTTGAAAGTTATAAACTCCATTTTAAACAATTTAAAACGATTTGTTTTGTTGGGATCAAACAATACCCAAATCGGAGCGGTGTTTTTCGCAAACGAACCAAATTTATTAATACAACTGAATGGCACAGCTGATTTTGATAGTTTTGCTAGCAAACTTATGACGATACATCAAGATGACAATGATTATAAAAATGCAAGCTCAAATGTAGCAGGGGCTTTGGAATTCACACGATCTCATCTTCTCTCACCAGGACATGGCGCTCGAAAATCAGCAAGAAAATTAATCACCCATATCTACACCGGATTCGATGTAAATGTAACGAAATCGATTGAAGTCACGCGATCGCTAACACGTGATCAAATAACTGTTTTCTCTATCGGGGTTGGAGATGAGTATAACGCTGAAGACGTATTGGCCACTGCCTCCAGTGCTTTCCACGCGTTTTTCGCAGAATATAACAAACAGGACCATGGATGGCATTTGACTGATGCAGAGTTGAGTTTTATTAGCAGGATAGACTCTCTAATTTGTACGCAGAGAGTAAATAATTAGATTGATTCAGATTATTCCCTCCAATATATTAGTAGTTTTAAGTTTCTTGTACAAGTATTCTAAATGGCATTGAATGTTGTATCGGATATATGTTGCATTTAGTAGATATGCTTTAATCATATATTTTGTGCCTGAAAAAATGCATATTTGCTTTACAATATGTAAAACTGATATCATATATTGTCACATTTCATGTATGCATCATTTTTAATACTAGTATCTTAAATGTTTTGTAGGAGTTACATTTTGCATGATGTTTAAAAATTTAAAAAAAACTTACATGTGGGTTCATCTGGTTATATTTCTGTTTAAACACACGTATATTGTCTAATAAGCATTGCATGCAATGCAAACCTCAATTAAGCTTATGACACAAAGTTACACAATTTAGATTGTCAATCCAAACGTATATCTAATTTTTGTTTGTCGTCTACACAGCAGGGTTAAGTTATCCCGAGTAAGGTTAAAACAAACATCATAAAATGCACCTCAGTGCATTTCACACTAAATGATGTCACAATATAAAAGTACGTCACGACGTACAGGTCTACAGTTGTATCGTGGGGAAAATGTCAATATTTTCTCGCTATTTACTACCGTTATCTTGTGTTCAAGCTCTATATGTGTAAATCTTTTGTCAGATGATTTTTTTCCAGTTTTCTTTGATAATATATGTATCATGTTTTTTATATATAGTGTGCACTATAGTAATCTTTATATTACATTGTGACCTTGAAATCGCCCCCGATGTGTATAGTCATTTAGAATAAAGAAAACCAACGTGTGTACATATCGACTCAGCACAAGTGAATGATGACGATATTTAATTTTGATCAAGGTATATTCCTAAAGGTAAATAGTTGCAGATTTAAGATTTTGATACGGAAGGTAAGCTATTTTGCCTCGTTTAGATAAGATGTGGGAAATGCCCAACATTTGATTTGAGATTATGGGAATTGCTATATTTGAGAAGATATTGTACCGATCCGTATCACTCTAAATTTACCGCATCAATGTTGACATATCGAGCCCAAACTGCAAATGATTTGAGTGCATCTTTCACCTGTGCCGAGGTGATAAACTGAAAGTCTGGCGGATAAAAATAGCTCTACGTCACTTGTATGACGACATAATAGTTAAGCGAGGGAGTTCCCCACGTGACACGATGTTTGTTTATGTATTGACAAACGATTATTACTAAAAATATGCGACGCTTAGAAGAATTTTACTTTAATTGGAATATGCTGTTATTACTTCCTATTTTACTCGGGACACCTTAACCACGCTGTACAGTAATGGTGCATGCTGTTTTCCTTGCACAAGTTACTCTGGCCGCCCACCGGTACGTGTAAATGGGTAGTCATACCTCCCACGAATAGAAACTAAATAGTGTTAGATGCAGATGAGGTAACGTTTGTTTCTTGTCACGCCAAAGGTCACCAATTTAATGCATGTTCTTTGAACACCAAAGTAGTGCCAGATTAGAAATAGGGTTTGTTTTTCTTCAAAATATTCCCGGCGGTATAAAAGTAATAAAATTATTGAATTCTACGACTTTCATGAAAAATAAAGCATCTGGAAAAAATATGAGATGATATTTTTTCTTATTTTAGAAATTCGTGCGTGGGTGTAATACAAAAGGAGCATATCAGCCATTGTGTACCTAATTATCAACGCGATAATTTGCTAGCGTATAGGTTGCAGGATATGTTCTAGTGCAATCATTTAACTATCTTTCAGACATTTGGGTAGATATGCTGTTGGACTAGGATAGTCCTATATGTATTACTGTGCCAAATGTAAGACACGTTTGCCGTGGTGGAGGTTTTTTGCATACTAAACGATATGTAGTAGAACGGAGGTATGTATTCCTCTCCTTAGCTTTACCGTATGATTAACGTTCATGGTTATAGATGATTGTATTCTTGGTAGGAGTTAGGAGATTGATCACTGTTCGATATATTCACCTTTTCATGACTAACGTGCCTACTTCAAAGTGCAAAAATGACAACGATATCCCTTCTTTCAAACTTTCAGAAATGCCGATGAATTGGGATGTTATATCGTTATATTTACATTTTTGTATTTGTAATGATTTTGGTAAGAATGTTTCAGTTTAATCGAAATAACCACCTTTTGTTTTATTTAACAGAATCGGTATTTTAAAAAATTGTCTAATACTTTAAAGCAGAATTATTATTTTGTAGCCAGTATCACCATGTAAAACCTTTTCTCTAGAAATTTAGATATGATTCTCATATTTCGCAAATCTTTACATATACATATTAATCCTACTGATTTTACATATCCAACCATCTTTAACCGGAAACTTTTCTGTAATGATCAAAACATAGATAGAGTTTCAAGAAAACTTGAAAACAAAACACAGTAATCAATCTCATAATTCATATAAAGAATGCAAAATTAAGAGAATAGCAAACACGGACCCCTGGACACACCAAAGGTGGGATCAGGTGTTCAGGAGGAGGAGTAAGCTTCTCTTAAAAACAAAGAGCTTGATTATGTTGAAATTGAAAAAAAAACACATTGAGGATACACAATGATCAGACACTGCATTATCGATTTAATGTGCAAGTCCCTTATATATGATAGGTGAAGATAACGAACAGTAATCAATCTCATAACTTCTACAAGCAATACAAAATAGATAGTTGGACAAACGCAGACCCCTGGACACACTAGAGGTGGGATCAGGTGCCTAGGAGGAGTAAGCCATCCCCTGTCGACCGGTCACACCTGCCGTGAGCCCTATATCATGATCAGGTAAACGGAATTATCGGTAGTCAAAATAGGTGTGCCAAGAACGGCCTAACAATCGGTATGAAACACGTCAGACAGCATTTGACCCAATTATTGGTTGTATTGACGAACTAGATCGTTATAATGACCATAGAATTTGCGAAATTCTGACTTCAGTCGAGACTGTTGAAACCCCTGTACCGTCAACTTGTTTGTCAGTAGCTTACCTCGATTTAAAAACTGACTATACACAGAACAAACTCTTGCGTATCGAATCAGTTGAAAGATATAAACACCATATGCAGGTGATAATGGAATATTGCTACATAAATATGGGAAGTGGACGATGCAGAAGCTATTTTGTAATGGAACATGGTGTTTAAGTTGTGTTACCGAATCTGAAATTGAAGCTCTTTTTAAATACAATTGTAACGAACTATAACTGTGTTAGAATTCCAACCCAAATATCTACGAACACCTCCCCATGTTGGAAATGGATCCAGATGAACATTTTGATGCCAGAAATAGACTTGGGATCCTCTATTAAGACTAAAAACTAAATTTCGTTGGAATCCAACAAACTTGATATTTCGGCAGCCATTTCGAAAATCGACTATTTTGAAACATTTGAGAATTGAATGGAAATAAATTCTGATGCTAGAAATGAACTGCGGACCCTCAATGAACCCCAGATCCGAAATGTCTTGGATATTTCAACACTTTTAAATATTCATGTATGTAGCAGCCATTTTAAAATGGAAACAGGAAAAAAGAGATAATGGAAATGGACCCCATCATCAAATTGCCCAAGAAATAAAAAAAAATGAAAATCGACAACCTTGATTTTGACGTATTTTGGGAGCCATTTTGAATTTGACGGCCATTTTGAAAATTGATATATCCCTCCTCATGACGCCCTATCAATCAACCCACAAAGTTTGAATGGGATCTGTTGAAGCATTTTTCATCAAATCGCGCGGACAAATTCAGTATTAAAGAGGAATAACAAGAAGAAATGGATAATTTAAAAAACTGCGTGTTTCCGAGACATAATGATAAGCCTTACAAAGGCAAGATGCTAATAGACCGTACCCCTCACCTGAATCACCTTGGCCCTGTCATTGTCCAGCAGTTGTGTATTTTGAAAGATTTGTTTTTCAATCTTTATTCCCTTGAAATAATTTGACCCCATATTGTTGTTCCAACGTAACACCAAAGGTCTCAATACCATGACTAACATAACCTTTCTGTTCTGAAAAGGTCACAGTTACATAGTCAAACACAATGGCATCACAAAGTCTTGCCATAAAGCCTCCATAAATACCTTACATAGTTCAGGAGATATTTATTATAGGTTATGTTTTTTAAAAGTAGGTCAAATTTTAAGACCAAGATGACAAAGTCAATGATCATGATATAAAATGAAAGGTTTTGCCATAAAGAATCTATATACAAAGATAACGATTAGTTATCAATGAAAGGTGATGATGACGAACAGCGACCGATCTCACAACTCCCACAAGCAATACAAAACAGAGAGTTTGGCAAACACGGACCCCTGGACACACCAGAGGTGGGATCAGGTGCCCTGGAGGAGTAAGCATCCCCCGTTGACCTGTCACACCCGCCATGAGCCCTATGCCTTGATCAGGTAAGCGAAGTTATCCGTAGTCAAAATTAGTGTGCCAAAACGGTCTAACAATTGGTATGAAACAAGTCAGACAGCAGTTGACCCAATGATAGGTTGTATTGGCAAACTAGATTGTTACAACGACCATAGAATTTGCGAAATGTTGACTTTAAACGTTTGACTGTTGAAACCCCTCATAAATCCCACAAGGAATACAAAATAAAGTGCTGGGCAAACACGGACTACGCCTGGACACACAAGAGATGTTGAATAAGCACCCCTTGTCGACCAGGAGATGTTTAATGTTTAGAAGGAATTATTGTTTGATTTACCAACATAATATTTGTCCCCGGAAGGCTGAATAGCTATATAAAAACAAAATCAAAATTTCTCGAAGGAAACATTTAGTATTCCTCACGTAAAAGAAGACGCTTTTCTTGGTTTTTCATGTCAACTTGATGAAAAGAATCCACTGGATTGTATTGGTCTTCATCTCCTCAATCTCTCTACTGCAATTATTAGTAAATCAATAATGCATCTCATTAATATCGGTATTAACACCAGCATTTTCTCCTCTCATTTTAAGATAGCCAAAAAAAAGTCTACCCCGAAAATTACGGAACCACATCTATTTCATCAATTTTATCAAAAGTAATTGAAAAGCATGTGTCTAATCAGATAAATACGTTCATTTCCAATTATAATCTACTAAACCAATCACAGTATGGCTTCAGAAATTGCCATTCATGCCAAACAGTACTTACAAAACTAACCGAAAACTGGTTTAAGTACCATGGATCAAGGGAATCTCACTGGTATTGCATATGTTGGATTTTAGTAAAGCATTTGACTTTGTAAACCATAATATTCTTACATATATATTTAGAAACTAAAAGTTTGATCCATTTGTAATTTACTGGTTAAATCAACGTGTGCTGTATATTCTCTGATACGTTAGGCATTATAGCAGGGGTACCACAATGATTTATCTTGGGTCCCTAGCTATTTTCATTGTACATTACTGATATCCCATTACATATCGAACATTGTGAACGTTTTGCTGATAATGGGACGTTACATACAAATACCAATGATTTATTATCTATACAGAAATGTCTTCAGTCTGATATTTGTCGAATCAGTACCTGCTATGTACAATTTATTTTAAACTCATCAAAGAGAAAATGTATGACCCGTGGGGATCTGGGTTAGAGTAGTTCCTCAGTACCCTTATATTGCCGTAAGAGGCAACTAACTGTGGCGGTTGAAACCGCAAAAAACCGAGGTCTCGTGTCACAGCAGGTGTGGCACGATAAAGAACAATCCCTGCTCAATGACCATAAACGCCGAGCATAGGCCTAAATTTTGCAGCTCTTCTCCGGCAATGGTGATGTCTCCATATAAGTGAAAACTTCTCGAGAGGGGCGTTAAACAAAGATTCTCAATCGTTATATCTTCAAGATTCTGGTCATCCTATAGAAAATGTTAGCACTGGAACAACTACATAGACAATGTCCTCCAGTATCCATCGCTCATCGACTCAATTAGTAAATGAAAGGTAAAGATAACGAACAGTTATCAATCTCATAACTCCAATAAGCAATACAAATTAGAGAGTTGGGCAAACACTGACCACATGATATACAGAGCCGTGCCCCTATATCTTAAGTAAAGGAATAGTCCGTAGTCAAAATTATTGTGCCAAAACGGCATAACAATCGGTATGAAACACATCAGACAGCATTTGAACCATGCCTGGAATAATATCTTTAGCGTAGAATCAGATAATATATCGCGCTTCACCTTGCATACAAATCACTCCTTTTCAATACAAATGCAAAATTGAGTTAAGCAAACCTGTCACATTCAACGAATTTATGAGTAGCCTGCCTCGGTTTAAGCATGCACCATACCCTTGGGCATATGGAATCAATTAAGGTACACAAAAACCATCTGCAGGTGATAATGGAGTAATGCGACATAGATATAGGAAGATGACGACGGAGAAGCAGAAGTCATCCCATCTGGTATACAAATTGTATAGAGTGTCCGCAGAAATTCCCTGTATCAGAGGTTTACTGTATATCTATTTGATATCTACATATTATTTATCTACATGTATGCTCCTCACGAAAATATTAACAGCTGTGAAGGGAGAAATTCAAACGCACTGTTCCATAAGTGGTGTAAATCAAATGTGGATTCTGAAAAATTCTAAGAACTTTTAGTAAACTTGAAATCTCAAAGCTTTTCTTCAACCAACAACATCAAAACGTATGACTTTTCAACACTTTACACGACCATTCCTCACAATGAATTAAAGATTATACTTTTGACATCATAGCTTCTTCAACAAAAACGGAAAACGAAAATACTCATCTCTAATGATCAGTCATAAAAAAAAAATTATTTTCTTAAACACCACTCTGATTCCACACACAAGTACTCTGAAGCTGAAATAAAGAATATGATGGAGTTCCTCATTGACAATATCTTCGTAGTCTTTGGTGATCAGATCTTCCAACATAGTCTGCTGGAATTCCCATTAGCACGAGTTCTGCTCCTTTGTTAGCTGACCTGTTTTTATATTCTTATGAGGCAGAATGTATTCAAAAACATCTACGTAAGAAGAAAAAATATCTTGCTGTGGCCTTCAATGCGACATTTAGATATATCGACAACGTTTTATCTATTATCAATAATCATTTTCATTCATATGTCGGTTCGATATATCCATTTGAACTCGGAATAAAAGACACCACAGAGTCGTCCACTTCTGCTTCATAATTAGATATTTCATTGAAAATAGATATTAACGGCAAACTAACAACTCAATTTTATGATAAACGGGACGATTCCAGCTTCTTCGTCGTTAACTTCCCATATCCATGTAGGAATATTCCATTATCACCTGCATATAGTGTTAATATCTCTCAACTGGTTCGATACGCAAGAGCTTGTTCTGCGTATGATCAGTTTTTAAATCCATGCAGGCTACAGAAAAACAATGTGATGGTGCAGGAGTTTTAACCGTCTCGTTGAAAGTCAGCATTTCGCCAATTCTATAACTATCTACTAGGCCAATATAACCTATCATTCTGTCAAATGCTGTCTGACTTGTTTCATATCGATTGTTAGGCCGTTCTTAGCACACTGATTTTCACTACGGAAACGCCTCTTACCTGATCAAGATATAGGGCTCACGGTGGGTGTGACCGGTCGACAAGGGAAGATTACGCCTCCTAGACACCTGATCCCACCTCTGGTATATCCAGGGGTCCGTGTGCAAGACTATCTATTTTGAATTGCTTATAGGACTGATGAGATTGATCACTGTTCGTTATCTTCACCTTTCAGCCTAATGAATTCAGATAAAAGACACCACATAATCTTTTACATCTGTTTCATATTTGAATTTTTACTGAAGATGCTTGTTAATGACAAACTAACATTTCAATATGATGACAAAAGGAATTACTGTCATTAAGTATGGTGCTGAAATTACCAATACTCGTGAGAAGTTCTGAATCGCTAGAATTACTCCAATAAACACAACCAAGTCGAGTTTCAATAAAGAACACATTTAATTACAAGAAAAAATATACAATAGACATAAAGAAAACAAATTAAATATTATTGAAAATAATAATCCTAGAGTCGACTCAATACTCCTTCAGAATAATCTAAAGCATTACGCTATTAATATCTAGTTTTGGAACCGGTTTTGAATAACTTTAACAAACATATATTCAGTAAACGTTTCTTAAATACAATCACTTAATTTGATAATCAATTCAAAAGTGTTCAAATATTTGCCATCTTTCCTGAGCATCCGATGATTTCTGTTCTGGATCCTGCCGATATTAATTTCAGGAATGGAACACAGTGACACCACAAATACACAACACGGTGTAGACTTTATAAAACAGGTGACACACAGTACAACAGGTAAGACATAACGTTGTTCCTGCTCCCGGATATTAAAATGCCAGCACCGTCATATCTGACTCCAACGGTTAACAATATCTGGATAACGATTGACGAACTGGTCCGGGTCCCCGTATTAGTCTCGTCCCGTCGGTAGCGTTTTTAGACTAACCCTAATCCACTGGAAATTGGTTTTAAAATATAAAACAAACTGGGGAGAATTCTAGCTGCCCAACCTCGGGAACACCGAACTAATGCAATGCGTCCACTCACTTTGACTGTACGGACTGAACTAAAGTATTTAAATCAATACCTGGACACGTCAGCTGAGCGAGTGGACAAACGGGTTGTGTCAGCAAATAAAAAAATGCGGGAAATATGAAACAACTACTATCTAGTAAGTTACAATTACATAAGCCTCTCCATCATCAAATTTTCATTACATCAATATTCCAGTATGACCTCCACATAATATGTGTGTCCCCATCTGATTCGATACAAGAGTGTATGATGAATTCTTATACCGAGGCAGATTACTGACAATGTTGCAGAGGTTTGAACAGCCTCGTTTAAAGCCAAACTTCGCAAATTCTATGATCATTATAATTATCAAATTTGGAAATACACTTTGTCGTTAGGTCGATTGTTGTCTGATGTTTTTCATACTAACTGTTAGACCGTTCTTTTCACAATGATTTTGACTACGGATTACTCCACGTGCCTGATCAAAACAGAGGTATGACAGGGGATGACAGGCTTACTGCTTCTAGACATTTGAACCCACCTCTGGTGTTTCCAGGGGGTCCGTGTTTACCCTGTTCTCAATTTGCATTTTTGTAGGAATTTTAAGATTGATCACTGTTTGCTATCTTCAACTTTTTATGATTATATCAAAATACCAGAGGAATATTTCGGATCGTGAAAAGAAAACCGTTTAGATTACCATCAATTCTATGTATATTTATTATCACACTTTACTTTTTATATTTTAAACATAATTACAAGTACAATCTCAAAATATTTCCAACTGATATCCAATGATACCGATTAATTTAGGTGATTCTCTGTAATAGTTTATACTGGCGCGTATCTTAGTACCAACGTCCAGCACTGTCGCCAACGATGTCTGTTTCCTTGATAAGGGACTCTCTAGGTGAAACAACAGCTTTAAAATTCATATCTTAAATAATTTAGTCTGATTTGTAATCTGTGTAGCTGTAATAAATTTAAAATCAATCTATCTGATCTGAAACGTCCGCATACCTTGTAGACAGTGCTTTCATATGTTGGTCAAAAATGAAACAAATAAAAATAAAATACAAGCACGAACATCAATGTTTTCTAAGAAAACAATTCTTGTACATTTTAAAATCATACACGGAATTTTGAGCGACCATAATTAGGACCTGGTACTAGCTGTACCAAAACCGTTGTGTATTTCGAAAACTCGATCGTACAATACCCAAAACAGTGTGTAGTCAGTTACTTGACACATCATTAAAAGTAAAGCACACCTTACCTGTTCAACACTTGATCGTACAATACTGAAAACATCGTGTAGGCAGTTACTCAACACATTCTTTAAAGTAAAGCAAAACTTACCTGTTCAAACATTTCAAGCTGTAGTAAAGGTTTAGGTGATGTGCTCTAAATAATTCTATATATAAATGTTAAAATATATGGGTGTAGCATTAACTTTTCTTTTAAACTTTCATCTAGTTCTTTGAACTTTACGTATTTGCCGCTACAACCATAAAAAACAAGCTTAGATATGAATGATTATTTTATTATTGGGTTTTAGAATGTACAACGATTGGTTGTGTGAAATTTTATAAAGATATATATATCAATTCTTCCGTATTTGAAAATAAAACATTAGATTTATCTTAGATTTGAATAATATGATAGTTTAACTGCAGTAAACACCTAAACTTAAAAATATTTATCAAACATTTACGACACCTGAAGAGTGTTTGTTTCTCTACAGAAATCGATATCTATCAGGGGAATTTATGAAAACTTCTTCCACCTTTCAAGGTTGATCAATTGATCGCTTGGCATACCTCTTGTGACCAGCGTACAAGAATACAGCCTCCTTCTAAAAAGGGTAATTCTAACGTTAGAACTATATACCCCGTGTTACCAGCGTACAGGAATACAGCCTCCGTTTGAAAAAGGTAATTCTAACGTTACAACTCTACATTGGGAAATTCTGTGTTTATGTTTCTGATTCATTTCATAATTAAAGCTAATTTTGTCACATGTTCTCCTTGTGAGGAAATGAAATTGAAAATGACCCGATTTGTCAGGGTAATTGGTTTGATAATATACATTACACACGATAAGACTGGTCAGTGCTACATGTTATTTCGCGAATTAGTTGCTGCGTTACTTGACATGCTATTATACAAGGTTTTTCTTAATATTAACGAAAAAACATCTGATCTCTATCAGGTTGTGCTGATTCTTCATGTGTGTTATGTGATAATTTCTGGAATTTTTCGTGTTTCCAGGATTATGATGCTATGATATGGAGAGAAATATATTTTTTCTGTTGATCTCTATCTATTCTTCGATGGCGGTTAACAGTGAGTAGTGTCATTAATTCCATGAGCTTTTATAGAATATTTTTAAATTCAGAAAACAATCTCAAATTCTTTTATGGTTTCCATTAATGTAAATATTCCAGATCCCTGGGACTTCCCGACTTCCGGAAAATCTCTTAATGCCGATGATATTTTTACCTCTCCGCCATTATCCGTGGCTCATGGGATTCCGATTGGCAACAATGTCTACAATCAAGTCTATGTAGGTAAAACAATTGTAAATGAAACAAAATGTTATCTCTCACTTTTTGCTAATTTACACCACCTGATATTTCGTTCATATAAGATATTGTTATGGACTGAGTGTTTTTAACTGCGTCAAATATTATCACAGTAAATGGAAAGTTTTCGCAATTATTAAAAAGACATGGTTCTTCTGTAACGGTATTACATTAATTGTTTCCAGAGTTGACAAGTTCTATGTAACTTGTGATATGAAGCTGGTCGTCTGGTATTGATATGAATTCTACTAATAGCATATTTTCGCATGGATTTAATTTTACCCTACTAAACGCACTTTAAACATGACTTGTGTCGTTATTGTTTCTTCTAAGAATTCCCACAATATCATTAACAGTATGAGATCTTCATTCAATGTTAGATTAGTTCCAATGCAATGATCACCTTTCGCTCTGGTTGCTACTTTTACGTTCCGGATCAGACGTTCCGAGAACCTCACGTAGCACCGTACTGGACGGACTTATTTCCGTTGGGTGGAGGAAATGGTGGATGTTTCAACCATCAAACATACACAGACAGTGTTTCTCTTACCATGGCTTCAGATACCGTCAAAAATTTTACAACGTTTCAAAACTTTCAAGCAAAATGGGTGTTGGTTTCCACGTGGCTACGTGTCCCCTTTTATCGTAATAATAGACCAGTAAGTATGTCATTCATTTTCATTTCCAATGGAAATTATTCTAAAGCACATGAAATTGAATTATATGCCCTTTGTTTTGAATTCAATCTTCTTATTTCAGGTTGTATCTGTGCAATGTCTCTTAATCACAGACCACGTGTCCACTTACACTTTATTCAATTACATGGATGTCAACATTGATTATCAAGGTCATCGTATTCGAATCAGTTTTGACAATGGATCTGCAAACGAAAATCCATATTCGTTTAAGACTGCAGCTTACAAGATGAGTAAATATGTTGGCAATACAGGTGAGAGCTCTGGAATTATCTGTCTTTATCAACCAACGAATACTATTTTCATGCTGAATCATATCTTAAAATTTACTTCATACTTCATACGCTTACATATAGAGATTGCAATGGCTGATAACATTCCTTATAAAGTTCGTTATTTTCATCTATCCATTCCATTTTTTTGTTAAAGATAATGTGTTATGAACGTCATATCAACAGCAGGGGCTGTTATCAACGACAACAATTTAATCACTGTTCGTTATTTTCACTTTATCATTAACAATATAACGTCTTATTATCAATATAAAGATGGATTTTCAACTTCTACATTTTGTTCAATAAATAATTGCTTTCCAATACCAACCTATTGAATTATATTTTGAAGAAAACATTGACAAATATAAATATTTTATATTGCATTTTGTTTTATTTTTCGAATTCAGGGCTTCGTGGAATTTGGTTTTACACGCTTGCTGAAGGTGCGTTGATTGTTTAATTGCAATATGTTTGAGCATAATGTATAGAAATTAACATTGATTTGAAGAAGTTTCTATATTTAGATCGGAACGAATGTATGCTAACTCCATGTAAGAATGGAGGCGTTTGTCACGACCACTATGGAGATTTTTCGTGTACTTGTCCGTCCAATTTTGTTGGCAAAACATGTGAAGAAGGTAAGTGTCAATATTTCAACACATAATTTGAAAACACGATGTATTTCATACTAATTGTTAGACCGTTCCTTACATACTGATTCTGACTAAGGATTACTCCATTTGTTTGATCATGCTATAGGACTCACGGCGGGTGTGACCGATCAAAAATAGGTGTTTACTCTTCCTAGTCACCTGCTCCCACCTTTGGTGTGTCCAAGGTTCCGTGTGTGCTCTTAATCTTGTATTCTTTATAGGAGTTATGAGCTTGATCACTGTTCGTTATCATATGCCTTTTTCTGTTTTTATCTCTTGTTTCTTGTTTTTTCGTTTGTTTGCTGTTACATAAATTTCAATACTAATCTGTTCTATTTTACAGACGTGAATGAATGTCTCACAAAATACCCATGTTATCATGGGACTTGTAACAACACATACGGTAGCTATGAATGTGTTTGTAGTGCAGGGTGGACTGATAGCGACTGTAATACCGGTAACAGTAGTATTCAAATTAATATTTTCCAGTATTTGTATTGAAAATAAACATCGCTATTCTTACAACATGTTTCTGCAATTACTTTTTCTAAATATTTCAGATATTAATGAATGTCTGAATGTCAATATTTGTAACCATGGATCTTGCATGAATACAGACGGTTCATTTCACTGTGATTGTCTTTCGGGTTGGAATGGCCCTCGGTGCGATCAAGGTTTTTACGATTTAACATCAGACATTACGTATATCAAGAATGAAACAAGCATTGATCTGTACAGTGATAATTTAACTTTGTATCTGTGATGAAACGAATTATCTATCGGGGGTATCCATGGGTCCGTGTTTGCCTCACTCTTTATTTTGTATTGCTTATAGAAGTTATGAGATTGATCCCTGTTCGTTATTTTCATCTTTCATAGAATAATTTATACAATTTATTAACAGACATTGACGAGTGCATCACGTCGTCGCCATGTTGTAATGGCGGAAGTTGCACGAATCACCCAGGTTCGTTTTCCTGCCACTGTGAAGCAGGTTGGACAGGATCCGTCTGTGAGAAAGGTAATCTGCCGTGTAATCTGTAGCATTTGCTACAATGTAACTATCTTCTTTATTAGCAATGTCGTATCTCTTTACCGGTAGTTTGTAAGTTCTTGTTTTATTTCCTGATTACAGATGTTGATGAATGTGACGGTACACCTTGTCTTCATGGCGGAGTTTGCTTTAACACTCCCGGGAATTACAGCTGTAGTTGTCATCCAGGTCTTACCGATAAACTTTGCAGTACAGGTATACTTTCAATAGGTCCTTAAAGACCCAAATTTAAGGTAACACCCCCGAATTGTTAGCCGTCTGTCAATCAAACATTTAACAATAGATCTCAGGTGGAGTGACATCTGCAGAAACTGTGATCTAGAGCTACCCCCAAGGAGTGTTTTGATAACAGTAACAGCCAGTACCTACAGGTATTCTTTAGATCTTGAGGAAGCCCTGTATTCTAGAGTTTTGATGGCATTGACCTGTCCACAACTGCAATTTTAATGTAATTGTAATCCCCCCTCTATATACATGTATTATAAATTACACAATCAGAAATCAAACAATAAATTGCCCATTAATTTCTAAAACTTGTAACTTATTCAAATAATGTATATTATCAATTTATGATAGTTCTATATTTATAAAAGAAATTATTTATTGAGCCAATGATTGAGAAAGAGGGGGTGGTGTAGATCTGACTGTGTGTCATCTAGCCATAGGGATACAACCACTGTACAAACACTATGACCACAGGAACACTGTAGACGCCCCTGAGACCCTTCCTGTGTACATCAAAAGTATACACAGCACCCTGATTTCTTGGCCAGGTAAATAACAATGACCATAGATGAGCTCCGCCCACATCCAGTGATCCGTGAAGAAACCGTACGGTATTTTATTTGGGTCTTTAAAGGAAATAGAAACCCAAATGAAACATCAGGCGAATCTAGAATGTTTACCGAGCAATTTCTCCATTATACAGACATTCACGAATGATCATAATACCCTATGTACTGCATTTTCATATGGCTGCAATGATAATGTATATGATGTAGGAAAGTTGACAATTCACAAGGATATATTAACATTTACTCTTTAATCCTGTGATAAAATGCATTAGAAAATTTTGAATATTTGCCTATAACTGGAAAGACCAAATCACTATGAATCTGTTAAGCATATGAAGACTGTCGACCATGACGTCTGCATCTCGGCCCACAGGAACGCTTCAACCGGTGATTTTGTACTAATAATGGTAGGGGTCTTCTATCATACAACTTATTAATAATATCATTATTACGTCTTATTAGGGGGTGATATGATACAAGACCCCTATTTTTATTACAACAGACAAAAATATCATGCAGTTCCTGTGGTCGGCCACACGTGTTCCAAATGAAACAAAGCTTTGTTGTCCATTCCCGTCTCATTCGATGCCAAATAAGTTGATTTTACCTCTAAAATGTGATTAATATCACCAAACAAATACAAGAAATGAATCCAAGCGCAGAATTTTTTATTAATTTTCACAATCATCACTGGATGATATACCTTCCGAATCATGCTGCCACTTCCTTAAGCTTAAATTTCTAAACAAAGGAATAGATGATATTAGGAGTTATGAGATTGATCACTGTTCGGTATCTTCACCTTTCATTCCGTCAATATAAGCAACATTCTTTGTCATAAAAGAGTTCAGTTTTGTATTCCAACTTATTTCAAGTTGAAGTCTACACCCTGTATTTCCTACAAATATACTTCTACTAGTGCATCCAATTTGTTTTCATTATAAACAAACTTTGTAGTGCCTAGATATAGACCATCTTATACTTGATCCACCTTCCATGGGCACGAATTGTGGTCCTTTGTTAGCTGACCTGTTTTTATATTCATATGGAGCAGAATTAAAACTAGTACACTTGAAATCCCAAAACTTTTCTCAAATCAACAACATCAAATCGTATGACTTTTCAACAGTTTACGTGACCATTTCTCACGATAAATTAAAGACTAAACTTTTCGAAATCATAATTGCTTCTTCAACACAAATAGAAAACGGAAGCATTCATATCTAGTGATCAGTCATCCAAAACGTTTCTTTATTAAATACCACTCTGATTCCACGCACAAGTACTCTGAAGTTGAAATTAAACATATCTTGGATTTCCTCATTATTTATATCTTCGTAGTCTTTGGTGATCAGGTCTTCCAACAGTCTGTTGGTATCCCATCAACACGAACTGTGCTCCTTTGTTACCGGTCTATTTTATATTATGAAGCAGAATTTATTCAAACACTTCTACGTGAGAAGAAACAATCTCTTGCTGTGACTTTCAATGCGATATTTAGATATATCGACGACGTTTTATTTATTAACAATAATAATATTCATTCATATATCCATTTGATATATCCATGTGAACTCGAAATAAAGACACCATAGTCCTCCACTTATGCTTCATACTTTAATATTGTATTCAAAATAGATATTAATGGCAAACTAAAAACTCAACTTTATGACAAATGGGATTATTTCAGCTTCTCCATCGTTAAGATCCCATATTTATGTAGTAGTATTCCATTATATCACCTGCAGATGTTTATATCTTTCAAAAGATTCGATACGCAAGAGTTTGTTTTGCGTATGACCAGTTTTTAGATCGAGACACGCTACTGACAAACAAGTTGATGGTGCAGGTGTGTCAACTGTCTCGTTCAAAGTCAGCATTTTGCAAATTATATGGTCATTATAACAATCTAGCTTGCGAATACAACATATCATTGGGTCAAATACTGTCTGACTTGTTTCACTTGTTAGACCGTTCTTGGTACAGTGATTTTGATGGATAACTCCGTTTCCCTGATCAGGATATATGGCTCACTGCGGGTGTAACCGGTCGACAGGGGGTGTTTGCTCCTCCTGGAAACTTGACCCCACTTCTTGTATATCCAGGGCTCCGTGTTTGCGCAACTCTCTATTTTATATTGCCTATAGGAATTGTGAGATTGATCACTGTTCGTTGTCTTCAATGGCAGAATGAAGGGCTTTGTATGGATAAGTCAGGATAATCTACAGATGTATCATCATGAAATGAAAACTAGTTTGATATCCCAGTAATGTGGAATATATCATTCCTTTAGATGTCAACGATTGCCAATTCTTTGAATGTTGGAACAATGGAACATGTTCAAACGCCAATGGCTCTTTTGACTGCAGATGTAATGCATTCTACACCGGAAGTTTCTGCGAGGAAGGTATGTTACATGTAAATGTTTCCCTTATGAAATACTATCTTTATGGAATACAACATCAACTTTAGGGGCGAGATCAAAAGTTCAATATCTGACAAAAAAATAAATTCAAATAGTTCTCACCAAGACATAGTAGTAAAAATAACACTGTATATCTTTTCGAATGTTTATTCACAAATGAAAGCGTATATTAAAACTATAAAATGTTCCTTAAAATGCAATATCATTATGCGGTTTTTAACAGTCACTTGTCTTTTTCCACTAAAGTGTAATCAATATCGGATGACATAAACTTACGGGAGTTTTCCACCTCCCCTAACTATTTGAATTTAGATTTTTATCCAACATTGATCTTTTCATCTCGCCCCCTAGGTTTTGTTTCTTTTTTCCGTTTTAGATATAAATGAGTGTGTAACACAACCTGATATTTGTAAAAATGGAGGAACATGTGAGAATATTTGTGGCAGTTATCGATGTCATTGTACTCCAGGGAACGCTGGATACAACTGTGATGAAGGTACTCTCTCTCTCTCTCTCTCTCTCTCTCTCTCTCTCTCTCTCCAATTGCTTTTCTCCCTTTTTTCTCTTAATAGCATATACACATCAACTGTATTTCATTAAAAGCATACTTTATCTGGCCACTTTGAATGATAAAACTAAATTTATCAATACTTGATCAGATAGATTTTCCTAGGTATAAAGTAATGATTTATTCTTCTGAAACATATTGTGTACCATACCTACACGGGGTTTTGGTTTGGAATGTATTATTGCTTAGAAAGCTTTTAATAATGTGGACAATGTACAAAGTCACTAACATGACAATCTAAAACTGCTTCTTGTTTCAAATGTTGTGTCAGATATATTTACTAGTTCAGCTATGATTGAAAGGAATTTGTACTTGCGTCTTATTTGAAGATGTTGATGAGTGCTTAGAATGGACTACAGAACCCCCCTGTCAACACGGTGGTCTCTGTACCAACACAAAGGGATCATTCCAGTGTAACTGTACTTCAAATTGGACAGGAAGTGTTTGTCAGGAGGGTAATACATTTTTGTCAAAAATGTGTCAGTTGGTGATGAAGCTCGAATAAACTAACACACTCGGTACATATCGAAATTACCCTTTCTGATCACTGTTCGCTATCTTCGCCTTTCAGATGTAAATGAGTGTAGGGACTTCCCTTGCCAGAATAATGCAACATGCTATAACTTCGATGGAGGGTTCAACTGTACATGTGTACCAGGATTTACCGGAGCTCTATGCGAATTAGGTTTAAAAGTTCAATTTTCATATTCAAAGCATCAAAAATATCAAAATAAAAACAGTACATGTATATAGAAAATATAGATGTACATATAGCATTCAGTGTTAGAGAATATTGACCAATCCTTGGCGTATTTCAGATTTCAACGAATGTTTATCAAATCCATGCAAACGCAATGTTTTATGCGTAAATACGTATGGTTCGTTTTACTGCGACTGTTCTGATAACTGGGATGGAAATTTCTGTGAAATAGGTGTGTACAAGTTCCATTGATATGTTTTTCATATGGCGTGAGATTGACCAATTTAACTCTTAACTATGTATATTAGAATGTAAAGAGTTTTCTTTAAACTTTTCGTAAATTAGCAAAGTTTTTTCAACATTTCGCAGACTTGTGTGAAACAAAGCCGGCTAACCTCGTGTTTGTCGTGGATACATCCCTGAGCACAACAGACAGAGTGTTCCATCAGCAAAAAGACTTCATCTCTAACGTTGTGTCAAGACTAACCCTTACAGATGATAAATTTAAGATAGCAGTGGCATCGTATGGGACGATTACAAACATTGATATAGGGTTCAATTCCTACGAAAACAATAAGACGTTATTATTTGATAAAATATCTAAGATCTCATTTATCAATGGAACGACAGACATTCATAATGCGTCATATAGTGTGAGGGATATTCTTAATGTTACCAGAGGAAGTAACCAGTTTGTATTCTTCTTCACCGACGGAATGCCGTCTAATTTCCAACTAGCTTTGAATGGAACAGGGGAGCTGCGAGCCCGTTTGTTAAACTCCACTTCCTCTAACGATCTTCTGTTTGTATCGTTTGGAGATGACGTTAGACATGAGGGATACAAAAGAATGTCAGGAGATCCGCAATATAAAGATGTCTTCACTCATACATCAATGGACCCATTGTATCACGTGATGAGAAATCTGGTAGACGAAAAATGCACAGGTAATACTTGACAGAGTTGATCTTTTTTATATTTGAATTGAACATGTGATTTGTTAGTTGTACTCCGAAATGTTACATATACTACATGTAGTATAGAGTCCTAGTCCTGAGCGGGTTCGATTCCAGTGCTGTGAAAGCTTCACATTTTGTAAAACAATGCATATCGTAACTTTTCTTCAGAACATGTGTTTTATGTCGTTAATTTTAGTATACGTATTTGTGGGTTTCTTGTTTAGCTTTAATGAAAGGTGAAGATCAGTGATAAATTTCATATCTCCTATAAGCAATACAAAATACAGAGCTGGGTAGATACGGACCCCGTGATATGCCAGAGGTGGGATCGGGTGCCCAGGAGGAGTAATCATCCCCCGTCGACCGGTCACACCCGCCGTTATCCCTATATCTTGATCATGTAAACGGAGTTATCCGTAGTCAAAATCAATGTGCCAAGAACGGCCTAACAATTAATTGGTATGAAACATGTCAGACAGCATTTGACCCAATGGTACGTTGTATTGGTAAACTATATTGTTATAACGACCATATTATTTTGCGAAATGCTGATTTTAAACGAGATGGTTGAAACCATTGCACCATCAACTTGTTTGTCAGTAGCTTGCCTCAATTTAAAAAAATTATCAAGCGCAGAACAAGCTCTTGCGTATCAAATCGGTTGAGAGATATACACACCATATGCAAAGGAGTGATAATGGAACATTGCTACATAGATATCGGAAGTTGACGACGGAGAAGCTGAAATCATCCCGTCTGTCATAAAGTTGAGTTGTTAGTTTGCCCTTAATATTTATTTTCAATAAAATATCTAAGTATGAAGCAGACGTGGGGGACTCTGTGGTGTCCTTTATTTCGAGTTCACAGGATATGTACTGAATCGACATATAAATGAAAATTATTATTCTTAAAACGTCGTCGATATATTTAAATGTCGAATTTAAGGCCACAGCAAGATCAATAACTTTCGACATATACAATTTATTCAAAAACTTCTACGTGAGAAGAAAAAATCTCTCGCTGTGACCTTCAATTCGACTTTTAGATATATCGATGACGTTTTGTCTATTAACAATGATAGCTTTCATTCATATGTCGATTTGATATATCCCTGTGAGCTGGAAATAAAGGACACCACAGAGTCGTCCACTTCTGCTTCATACTTAGATATTTTATTGAAAGTAGACATTAACGGCAAACTAGCAACTCAACTGTATGACAAACGGGATGATTTCAGCTTCTCCATCGTCAACTTCCCACATTTATGTAGCAATATTCCATTATCACCTGCATATGGTGTTTATATATCTCAACTGATTCGATATGCAAGAGCTTGTTCTGGGTATAGTCAGTTTTTAAATCGAGGTAAGCTACTGACAAACAAGTTGATGGTACAGGGATTTCAACAGTCTCGATTGAAGTCAGCATTTCGCAAATTCTATGGTCGTTATAACGATCTAGTTCGTCAATACAACCTCGCATTGGGTCAAATGCTGTCTGACGTGTTTCATACCGATTGTTAAGCCGTTCTTGGCACACTGATTTTGTCTGCGGATAACTCCGTTTACCTGATCAGGATATGGGGCTCACGGCGGGTGTGACCGGTCAACAGGGGATGCTTACTCCTCCTAGGCACCTGATCCCACCTCTGGTGTGTCCAGGGGTCCGTGTTTGCCCAACTATCTATTTTGTATTGCTTGTAGGAGTTATGAGATTGATCACTGTTCGTTATCTTCACCTTGCATACAATGCATATACTTCATGACTTAATCAATTACATTATGTAAACGATCAGGCAATGTTCAAGGTCGTTCGTCAATACCAATGTCAAATATACAACAATTAATTTTGAAAACGCTCTAAAACTCAATGTTTTATATAAGATGTGTGGTTGAAAAGTGCCTCATGACATGAATGGAACGTAAAACGATACACAAATTTTATAGCATGATCTTCTGTCTAACTAATAGTACATTTTCAATAACAGTGCGTAGAGAGGCAGTTAAAGGAAATTATATCTGTAATTGAAAGCATTATATCAACTAGCTTTGATGGTTTAGAACAAGGTAACAACCTTGCTCTTTAAGTTTCCATTAAACGTCGTGATTAGTTTCTAAAAACAAAACCTCGGCGAAAATCAGAAGGATTACCAACGACAAATAACATTATTACAAGTATTGTTATTTGTAATTTTAAACCCCAGTGTTACTCGGTTTAATCCTGTGTATACCATTCTCGTATTTAAGTTAAAGGTTTAGCATCTGATACGTATTCATGAGATGAAAATCCAGGACATTTCGCTGTATAGTATATTTGCTGTTGAACTTTAATGGCTTTATTAATTTTTGCTGTGCATTGATCGAATATACAATTTGCATTTATTTTCCAGCATGTTATCACCAAGAGGCGGTGGATATTATGTTCCTTCTTGACATATCGTCAATTCAGCCACAAGAAACATTCTCTGGTAGTTTGGGAATAATTAGCGCCATTTTAGAGGTTTTAAAGCAACAGTTGGTTTTGTTAGGACCAAACAATGTCCAAATGGGAGCTGTGTCTTTTTCGAATGAACCCTATCTATTGATACCGCTGAATGAGACATATGACTTCAACGATTTTGCTGGAAAACTTATGAGCTTACAACAAGATAAATGTGTATATGAAAATGCCAGTTCAAATGTAGCAGAAGCTCTAGAATTCACAAGATTTCATCTTCAATCCCTAGCACACGGTGCCCGAGAATCGTCCAGAAAATTAATCATCCACATCTTCACTGGATTCGATGCCAACGTCACAGATTCGGTGCATATCGCGCAGTCTATAACACGTAATCAAATTACTGTGTTTGTCATCGGCGTTGGACACAAATACAAATACGAAGATGTGTTGTCAATTGCATCCAGTGCTTTTCATGCGTTTTTTGCAGAATATGACAAACACTTCCACAAATGGAAAATCACAGATACAGAGTTAAAATTCATTAGCAAGATAAGTTCGTTAATCTGTACAGAAAGAATCACTGCTTGAAGTTATTTTTGAGGTCTTGTTTTTTTTGTTTTTTTTTTTGTTTTTTGTTTTTTTTAGAGATATAGAAACGAGATAGCACAAAGCATACTTCGAGCCCTAATAACTAAAGCGGACGAAAAATTAAGAATTGAAACTGCACATTCGTCTACTAAAATGTGTTTTAGTCACAATTCCGGAAGTCCTTCGTCAAAAATGGCGGAGATCTCGCAAGGTCACATGTTCTTGATCTCATATTACGAATTTGTGTAAATATATCTCGATTTCATCCTAGTTCTGTTGTCCCCTAGGCCTATTTAATGCAGTGCGCCGATTTAAGTCTAATATATAACAAAAACAAAATCTAACACCATGACAAGACGATAAATGCGTAGCGCCATGGTCTTTCTTTTGACACCATGATACAATTGAAGCAGTGGCAAACCTAAAGGAGTTACAGGGAGATTCGAAATTGCCCCACATGGGCTAAGTAGAACATAAATATCTTTGCCCATTTGTATGCACTTTCAGTTGTAAAATACTAAATGTTAGTCCATAGTTTCAATTGGACCCCTACAAATGCATGAGATGGAATCAACTTCCATGGTTCCATGGCGCGGGGGTCTTAATTAACTTTAAGATATTCAATGTATACCGAAAGGATAATGAACAATTTTGAAGGATTTAAATCAACAAAAATGTTTCTTATCAATGAAGTGGATGAAATTCACATGACTGATAAATTATTAGAAGCTTACTTTTTTGCAATTATTTTTGAAGAGTTGCCTGCCCTTTGTAAAAATTTCAAAAATCAAATTTTCTAAAAATTTATGTGGTAAATGATTAATTCTCTATTTCATACTTTCATAAAGAGACAGTGTTAGTAACTTTCTTCCAAGAGATTTGTATGAAAATATAATTTCTTTGAAAAATATAAAACATGTTTTTCCCATAGACTTCAATGTTCAATTCTAGGTGATATAAATCAAGCAATAAACAAAATTTTGAAAATTCCTATCTTGGATTTTATTTGATGATCCCTTCAAAATGATACCATGATTAAATAATCCCATCATCCATATAGTAGATATGAAATGTGGTGGTTACACATTGAATTCTTTAATGTAGCTGCGCTCGCTCTAACGGTAGCTCTATAAACATATTTTGTCAAGCATCCATATCATGGCCATTAATGATTATCTGAGTTTTATTTTTATTTTTGTGATCTTTTATCAAAGAGACACTACAACTCATTTTGCGCAAAAATCATGAAATGACAATTTTTCCAGCGCTTTCTCAATTTTTGTTGCCTAGTTGAATGTATGAACTTTGCACAAATAAGACTTATCTAAAGTTAATTTTCGTTTCAACGTAAAAATTAATACTTTTTGATGGCTTTATATAGTGTCTCCTCCTTTCGGTCTTCAGACGTGTGCACATAGACAGTAAACAGTGCATCATGTCATCCAGTGAGAGAAAGTGTAGTGGATAGATCCAGAACTTTGACAGATTCTATGAGAAAAGAGGTAAAAATAGGATGAGATTAAACTCATACTTGAATTAAAGTTTACTTTGGGATCAGTATGAACGTAGAAAAACAAAGAGCTAGCAGAAACGCATGCAGGACTCAGTGGTAGGTCTAGGATTTCCGAAGTGGGGATGTGAAAGTCAAATATTTGCCAAAGTAATCAGCCATTCTGGGTGCCAAATCACGAGTTATACTCACAATTTGTGACAAAAAAGGGAGGGTTCCTGGTCCCCTCTTAATCTGCCACTGGGACTAGCCGTATGTGGTTATAAGGCTGTATGACATGGCATACATTACTTCACCTGTTTTAACCAAGATTATTTGATTTTAAATCGGTGTTTACAAACAACCACATCATTCCGCCATTTCAGGTGACAATCACATGATCAGTTCAAACTTTCAGATCATCGGTGGTCTTATCTATGTAAAGCTGTGTATTTTGTTACAACAGTACCGTGCCATAAGTTTAATAGAAATAAAAATACGTCTTAGTAATTCGTTGATTTACGCTCTTTCAACCTAAAAATTAGACAGTTGCGTCCGATTTAAGATTCCTATGACGCGCGTGGGGCTATCTTTAGACGCCTAACAATGTATAATGTATGTGTCATCCGGAACACCTCGGGTCTTTCACCGAATAACACCGTGTTTTCGGTGACAGGCCTGAGGTGTTCCTGTTGATTTATGTGTACCACACTATATTTACTTTCTAAATGATATTCTCACTGTTTTCTCTTACATGCAAATGTTTTCAAGCATGTAATTAATGGAAAGTTAATAACTTTAAACACTTATTAATCTGCTTGAAAGTAATTATGTACAAAAATAAAACATGAATATCGGATCATACAGCTTTAAAATGTGGAAAATCAGTGTAGTGTCTCTTTCAAAAACACATACTGTAATTTCTACTGCGTTTTATAAACACATGCTTGATATACGTAATGATACAAATCGTAGTCGTCTATTTTCATTTTTCCGAAGTGTGTTGCTTTTTTTCATTGCTTATATTTTAGCAGATTATCATAAAATATAATTTCACTAAGCACATTAAATTGTAGATAAAGTTGGGCCAAATAAAATTATTTTACATTCAATGATAGTTGTATTTCTCCTTTTCAACCCTGTCATAGTTTAGAGTTCATATGTTTATGATGCATAACGAAGTTGGCAGGACTTGGCATGATATCAAACCACAATCCGGTGAGGTCCTCAGTACCCCTTACTTGTCATAGGAGGCGACTAAATGGGATGTTCCTTCGGATCAGACCGCAAAAACCGGGGCCCCATATCACAGCAGGTGTGGTACGATAAAGATTCCTCCCGGTCGTAAGCGGAGATCGTAGACCTAAATTTTAATACCCTTCACCGGCAATGGTGACGTCTCCATATGAGTGAAAAAATTCTCAAGCGGGACGTTAAACAATATACAACCAACCAACCACATGACATGTTATAGGGACTTATACTGTAAATCTACAACTGATTTTAATTCCGTCGCCTTTAATAATTTTATCAGTTTCATGGCTGTTGAAATAGATGTTCACTATAAGAATTCCAGTCCCACTCGTGCCATAGCGGTGTCAAGACGTACATATAGGTAGTGATGGAGTCTTCGCCAAACACTCGACATTGAAAGATAAGAAGCATAGGTAGTTAGGATAAGATCTTTATAACTGTATAAAGGAGGCGTTGACGCGTTCAAGAACCCTCAGTACTACGGCCCCGAACGCTAAGCATAGATCTAAATTTGTGGTACTTCACCTACACCTCTCAAAATGAGTGAAACATTCTCAAACGGACGTAAAACAAAATAATATTTCTATCATTACACTTCCTCATGCCTCCTCACATCCTGACTAATAAATCAGTGCTGGTTCTCACACTAACACAGAGTAGCGGATTTTTTACAAAGGTATCGAGGCAACTTGAAACATCTACAAATTTTTACTTTTGTAACATGGGAAGTGGGCATGCAATTTCAAGACAACGTCAATTTCTTGTATCATAACAAAATAAGCTCTGGAGTCAGAGCATTATCATGGCAACCAGTTGGAGATTTCTCAGATAGAAAATAGTGTGAATATTGCTATTGTAGTTGGGCAGCGTAAAATTATATGTTTATATTACAAATCACATTTTCCTCTATGACGCAACCAATTTCAGCACGCTACACAATCCCTTCATATTGACTATGAACGGACTATGAAATAGTTTAAAGCACGCGACTGAGAGAGTGAGCGATTGATTGTATCTTGTTTAACGTCCCGCATGAGAATATTTCACTCATATGTAGACGTCATCATTGTCGGTGAAGTGCTGTAAAATTTAGGCCTATGGTCTTCGCTTACGGCCGGGAGGAATCTTTATCGTACCACACCTGCTGTGACATGGGACCTCGGTTTTTGCGGTTTGATCCGAAGGAACATCCCATTTAGTCGCCTCCTACGACAAACACTGTGTATATGAAATTTATGTAGCAATATTCCATTATCACTTGCATATGGTATTTATATCTCTCGACTGATTCGATGTGCAAGAGCTTGTTCTACTTATGGTCAGTTTTTTAATCCACACAGGCTACTGACTATCAAGTTGATGGTGCAGGGGTTCACGCAGTCTCGTTTAAAACCAGCATTTCGCAAATTCTATGGTCGTTATAACGATCTAGTTTGCCAATACAACCTATTATTGGGTCAAATCCTGTCTGACGTGTTTCATACCGATTGTTAGGTCGTTCTTGGCATACTAATTTTGACTGCGGATAACTCCGTTTACCTGATCAGGATATAGGGCTCACGGCGGGTGTGACTGGTCGGCAATGGATACTTACTCCTCCTAGGTACCTGATCCCACCTGGTATATCCATCGGTCCGTGTTTGCCCAACTCTCTATTCTGCATAGCTTGTAGGAGTTATGAGATTGATCTTTCTTCGTTATCCTAACCTTTCATTTAGGTGAGAGGTTCTGGCTATGTGATAGCTGATATGCTTCGTCAGATTACAAACAGTTTGCCATAGCAGTTGTATAACTGTTGACATCGTATCTACTTATATTTGCATCTGTAACTGATCATGATAGAAACATGCAATATTCAATTTTGGAATCAGAGTGGTGTTTAACAAAGTAGGTTTTTGGATAACTGATTACTAGAGATGAATATTTCCGTTTTCCATTTTTGTTGAAGAAGCAACTCTCTATGATCTCAAAAAGTGTAGTCTTTCATTTATCATGAGAAATGGATGTGTACAGTGTTGAAAAGTCATACGTTTTGATGTTGTTGATTTAAGAAAGGTTTTGTGATTTCGAATTTACTAAAATTTCTTTAGAATGTTTTCACATTTGATTTACACGACTTCTGGTATATGTAGTCGTACAGTACCTTTAACGTTTCTCCTTCACAGCTGTTAATATTTTTGTGTGGAGCAAAGACAGGGGCCTGGTAGAACATTTACTGGATCCAGCGATATATCGTTGTTTGTAAGGTTTTTTTTAAAATGAAGTTTAGGAATCCAGTATAGGTACTGTAACTCATATTCATCTGACCCATTATCTAGGATATTGAATGTGTCTAAAACTGAAGCATGGCTTTGAAGAATTTCATCTTTTGAAAGGGCATTTGGAGTATAAGTACGATAAATCTAAAGCATACAACAGATATACATTGTCTCCCCATGCTAAGCAAAGAATATGAGGTAAGGATATGAAACATTCCACACACTATGCGTTTACTCTATCACTGCAATATGTATGTACGAATTTCAGCATGAAGTTAAAGTCTGTTTCAGTGAGGTGCCATCGTCCATCTTCCAACAACTCGGTTAAAAATGCAAAGTAAGCACTAGATGCAGTTCGCAGAGTATTTCCGACACTATATCTTCCGCCAACACCAATAGAAATGACAGTGATTTTTTCATTTGTCAATTTTTCTGTTGCTTCGATGGAACCTGTAGAATTCCTGTCATATCCTGTGTAGGTGTGGATGACATACTTCCGAGAATTTTTTCTGCCTCCATTATTTAAAGATAAAGCTACAGACGAAATAAAACTGAGAGATTTTGCAACATCAGGAGTAGAATTCTTCGTAGAGATGAAATCCTGTTGGGAATTTAAGAACATTCCAGCAAATACATTGATATCGTTCGTGTAGTTGAGTTTGATCATGAGTGTAGGGTCAGAAGAAATATGGACTCCACCGATTTGAAGTTCGTCCTTGCTAAGATTGAATATCTGTAATTTTTGTAATATCACACTGAATAGTGCGATGCTAGAGGAAAAGGTAGTTGGGTGCTGAGATGAGGATGTGTCGAGAGCCAAAATAAGATCGATAGATCTTTGTTCACTGCATGCTATGGAGAAAGAAAATATTTGATGGTGACAGTGTAACAATGTAACATACTCTGTTTAGGAACTTTTTGAACTTTTACATTTTGATGAATATAAGAGGAATTATGTCTTTAAGAATTGCATAGAGGTTATTTGAATGGTAGAAATGGCATTAGTTTATAAACATACCAGAACACTTGTCATTAGTTAACTTCTTAAACACATGATGCAAAGCGTCCATGTTAAGATGGCTGAACACATTCTTTCCGTTTCCATCACTAGATAGTCTACGAAGACCTTCATGTCGTACATCGCCACCAAATGTGATCAAAAGCACGTCATTCCATGGAATGGAAGTGTGCATGTGATACCGTAGAGAGGTCATGGCATTGACAGACATTGCTAAGTTACTAGGCATTCCATCAGTAAGAAAAAGGACAAACTGCGATGTATATTTCTTCGCGTGCAAAATTTCCTTCACCTTTTGACAAGCCTTTGCAATATCTGTTGTTCCGTTTATGAATGAGATGTTTGAGATCTTGTCAATGATCGCAGTACTTATGTTTACTGATCCCAGGGGAATATCGACAATCGTCTCTGTTCCATATGATATAACTGCTATTTCAAATTTTTCATTAGATAATGTTATTGTTTTGATAATTTTGACAATGAATTGTAACTGTTGTTCAAACACATTTCCAATGGTACTGAATGAGGAATCTACAGCAAAAACTATCTGTGCTTGGGCTGTTTTGCATAGATCTGAAAGTGCAAATAGCTAAATGTATAAATACGTTCACAATGGCAAGACAAATCAACTATATTTCAAATCGCAAATCCTCAAATATTTCACAATTACGCAATACTTTCAAAACTCAATGTAGAACATAATTAATTACCGATTCCACATAACGGTCCATCCCAGTCATTAACACATTCACAGTAGAACGATCCAGGAGAATTCACACATGACCCGTTGTTCATGCAAGGACTAGACAAGCATTCGTTTATTTCTTTTAAAGAAAAAATGCGTTAAACAATACGGGGCATAAGCATCAACAAGTGAAACAAGAGGTCCATGGCCCACATCGCTCACCTGATTCACTTTGGCTCAAATTTAAAGATTTTTCCTATTAGCATGTAAAACTTTGATCCTTATTGCGGCCCCAACCTACTCCCAGGGACCATGATTTTTACAAACTTCAATTTGCAGGAAGCTGTTGTGCAAATGTAAACTTCTTTAGCCTAATGGTTCTTCAGGAGAAATGTTTTTAAAGATTTTTTCTATTTATTAGTTATAAAAAAAACTTTGATTCCCTATTGTTGCCCCATCCGAACCCCAGGGGTCATGAGTTTCACAAAATTGAACCTACACTATGTCAGGAAGCTTTAATATAAATCTCAGTTTTTCTAGCATAGTGGTTCTTGAGAAGATGATTTTGAAAGATTTTCCCGTTATATTTGTATGTAAAACTTTGATCCCCTATTGTCTCCTCATCTTACTCCCGAGGTCATGGTTTTAACAACTTTGAATCTGCACTATGTCAGAAAGCTTTAATGTAAATTTCCACTTTCCCGGCCCAGTAGTTTTTGAGAAGAAGATTTGTAAAGATTTTTCCTATGTATTTGTATGTAATACTTTGATCCCCTATTGTCGCCTCATCTTACCTCCAGGGGCCATGGTGTTAACAATCTTGAATCTGCACTATGTCAGGAAGCTTTCAGGTAAATGTCAGCTCTTCTGGTCCGGTAGTTCTAGAGAAGAAGATTTTTAAATGATCCCACCCTATTTTTGCATTTTTGTGATTATCTCCCCTTTGAAGGGGGCATGGCCCTTCATTTGAACAAACTTGTAATCCCTTCACCCAAGAATGCTTTTGGGAAAGTTTGGTTATAATTGGTCCAGTGGTTCTGGAGAAGAAGTCGAAAGTGTAAAAAGTTTGCAGACGGACAGACGACGGACAACAGATGATCAGAAACCCTCACTTGAGCTTTCAGCTCAGGTGAGCTGAAACCTAACAGTGATCAATCTGAAAAAATCCTTTACAAGACAAAATTAAAGTAACTCCACCCTCCTGTGATGTCAACAGATAAATGTTGTTAAAAAATCTTGTTAAACGTAAAATATTTGAAAAGTCTAATTGGTATATGAATAATAGAATATATGTTTAAAAATATCAAATCCAAGAGCAGTAACTCTGTTTTTATGTATTTCTTTATCAAGTCCATAATGCAGTAGATTTCCTTCATTTTTTAGACATTTCTTTATATTTTTATAACGAAACAGTTTCATGATATTGTTAGGATACTATTATATCGTTATAACCAGTTTTGGGGAAATGTTGAGAACGTTGTCTAGGAAATATTGCAATTTTCTGACATTGATATATGATTCTATTTCTGTATGTCTCGCATCATAAAAAGTGCGATGAACAATATATTTAATCTGATCATTTATCTGTTTTAACAAATGGAAATAAATACACTTTCTATACCTTTATCAGATAAAAATGCCAGTATGAAGTCGCCTTAAGTGAAGGACAAATACAACCCCTGGACAAACCAGAGGTGGGATCAAGTGTCTAGAAGGAGTACGCATCCCCTTATGTAGTAATTTACTTACCCAGTTCACACAAGACGCCGGTAAACCCAGAATCACAACTGCAATTAAACCCTCCATCAAAATTAAAGCAGGAACCATTAACACAGAGTCCCGGATATGGTCTGCACTCATTCACGTCTGGTACACAAAATACAGAAAAATAATCAGCTATATTTACATTTACTTTTTAATTCTTTAGTAAAAAAAAAATGTTTAGAAAATTTTAATGATATTTGCTTACAACTTTAAAGACCAAATCACTAAACTCTGATAGGTGTATGAACACTCTTATGGCGTCTACCTCTCAGCCCGATGAAGACAACCTCAATGTACTTAATTCCATGCCTAGAGAAGTAAATCTTACCTCTAGTATGAAAGGTGAAGATAAGAACAGTGATCAATTTCAGTATGTGAAATGTCACCAACCAAACACAAGTGGGATTTTTAAACAATTCCTCATTCAGTAATTGTACTTTGAAATCTTGGTCGACTACCACCGGTTCACTAATTTATAGTTATTATTATTTTTTCAGCATTGCGAACTCTTTTTTTCGTTTAATAAGTGTCACCAGATGTGGTGTCCCGTCAATCGCTACTTACCCAAAGGATTATGTGAGAAATTTAAGATATAGATAAAAATGCACACATTAAAAACGTTTTTAAAATATATGCAATTATTTGTTATGTTTTAAACGTTTAGTTGCATAACTGCAACGGTGTGTGCAAACAAATTTTCACAAGGCGTTAAAGCGCATGTTTCAATTTATACGCATACATATGCCTATCTTTCAAAAATTAATGATTCATTGCTTCAATATTGACAGAAATTAATTTCAACACAAATTACCTTCATCACAGGTTAGCCCTGTCCAGTTTGATGTACAGTTACAGTAGAAAGAACCTTTTGTATTTGTGCAGTTTCCACCATTTCTACACGGCTTCCATTCTACGCATTCATCAATATCTATGAAAAGGATCAATACAAACTAAGAAAAACAATAGGATAAATAAAGTTGTTTAATAGAGATTAACGTAGAGTTTCTTTCATTAGACTAATTATCTGAATGAAATGTGAAGATAACGAACTGTGATCAATCCCATGACTCCCATATCAAATACAAAATAGATAGTAGGACAATTACGGATCCCTGGACACACCAGAAGTGGTATCAGGTGCTTAGGAGGAGTAAGCATCCTTTGTCGACCGGTAATATATTATCAATCACAAAAATTGATAATGATGTCTTAGTCCCTAACGCCTAGAGCAACTTTACAAAGGTCAGTCTATCTATCATGAAACTTTTTGATATATAAAATCAATCTATCTATCTATGCTGATCATTCCCATCAAAACATAAAACCAAACAAACAAAAAAACGAGAGGAGATATGTTATCAGTCGTAAAACCTGCCTCCATCACAGTTGGTTCCTTGATTTCCAGGCATACAGTGACACTTATATCCGCCACACGTGTTTTCACAGGTTCCGCCATTTTGACAAATACCGGGCGTCGTTATACACTCGTTGATATCTGAAAAAATATCATATATACTGTATAACAACACTATTTGTACCTTCCCAAACAATGTGATTATTTTTCACAGTCAGATATTCACCTTCTTCGCAATGAGATCCAGTGAAAAACTGGTTACAATGACAAAGGAAAGATCCTTGTGTGTTGATGCAAGTGCCATTGTTGAGGCATCCATACTTTAAGCATTCATTGAAATCTATAACAAAAGATCCTAAACATTTGTGTGTTCAAAGTATTAACATAGGTGGACAAGAGCATATTTTGTCGGTGACAAATGAAAAGATAATCCTTACAGCTCTTTATTAAGCTAAGTCTAAATATGATAAAAACGTGACTAATCGATGAAGCACGAACGACGTTTAGATAGTATTGGCACTTAACATAATTTACACAAACTAAAAGCACGGGTAAAAGTTCCGGGAAAATCCTTCGCCAAGTCGATTTAGAAATGTTAATCAATTTTTGAAATGTTCGTCTTTCTTTTCTTGTTAATGTTCATTTTGTGATAGTGACATATATATGCATATGAAGAACGAAAATGGTATTATAAAATATTACCCTGTTGACAATTTTCTCCAATCCACCCAGGAACACAGACGCATATGTAGCTACCAACTGTGTTTATACAGCTTCCATTATTTTCACATGGAATTCGCAAGCACTCGTCAACGTCTTCCAGATATAAAATAAAAGACTACTGTAGTGAAACTCGTAGATATATACTTTACAAACAGAATTATTACCGCACCCGTGTGTTACAGATCACAAAAACAAAGAGTTTGGAATACTTGTTCGTATTTTAGGCAGTTAAAATATTACTTATAACCCAAGACAAAGCTATAAATAGACCTGTGTCGCAAAGACGCCCGGAATACCCTTCAGGACATACACAATGGAACTGTCCAGCCATATTGATGCATACGCCATTGTTGGTGCAAGGGTTGATACTACACTCATCAAAGTCTGAAAATTTAGCAATGAATTAATGTAAAGTTTACCATCATAGTATATAACAATAATATTCAGGACACAGTTCAAATCACCTCTTTCACAGAACTCTCCATCTACACCCGATGAACAATTGCAGTTAAAGGAACCATTGGTATTCAAACAGACACCCTTGGATCCACAAATGTCCCACGTGCATTCGTCGATGTCTGTTTAAAATATAGAAGTAATACATATGATACACAATATACATTCTACTTTGCATTCATTAAGAAGACGGAAAGTTTTTTTCAACAGTATCATAAGCAACACAATATGTTTACCTTCTTCGCATAATAATCCCGTCCATCGTTCTGGACATGAACAGCTAGTATTGCCAGGTAAAGAGAAGCAGGTTCCATTGTTCATGCAAGGATTCGATGAACATTTGTCAGTCACTAGTTTTTGTTCAAAATAAAATGTATATTTAGAACAGAAAAGGAAAATGGAGTATAATAAGAACTACACGGTAAAACCCTTTTAAACACGGTTACCATTGGAACAGTTAGGTCCAGCATATCCATCGCTACAGTCGCAATGAAAACTCCCTACAGTGTTTATACAGAGTCCTTCTTGACAGGGAAGGTAGGCGCATTCATCCACATCTTTAGAAGATAACATTCGTATAATTTAAAAAAAAAAAAAACAAATATTACCATGGCAAGATAGAAATACAAATGTAAAATCGACACTGTAAATAGTGAATACGTGCTTTTTCAATTTAATGTATATTGAAGAATGACGAAACTCTTAAATTTGTTCTTCCTTTAAATGATTCACTGAACATGCGCAATGAGAATATTTTGTCAATTTAATAACAATTATGTTTTGCTATTGGTTTTAATAGTTTAACACTTCTGAATTTACATACATGTACATCATTTGGTACCAGACAAATATTTTTGTTTAAAAATCGAATCCAAACATTACCAAAAGGTACCTATAAAATACATACCGATGTCACACATGTCTCCCTCATACCCATCAGGACAAAGACATGAAAAATTGCCAGGGTATGGCTGACTTGCACACGTTCCATTGTTATAACAAGTGGCATTTTCACAGTTATTTTGTACTGCAACATAAGAGAACTATGATGTCAAAATTATAAAATCACAACTTATAGTTAACTACCTGAATCGACATCACGATAAAATACTTTACTTTCGCAGATTGTTTTTTTTTTTTTCTTGTGGTTTGAAAAAAAAACATGTCGATTAATTTCCATTTCATGTTTGATGAGTTTTGATTACTATGTATATGTAATTTCACATTCTCCTTTTGGTGAGGGACTTCAATTCAATGACATTTCTATTTCATAATTACAACGCTTATAGTTAGTCACCTACAAAAATTATCAATTCTCAATTGCTGTACAATACCTATATCACAGTTTCTCCCCTTCCATGAAGGAGAACAGATGCAGTCATAAGAGTCATTGTTGTTTGGTATACACAACCCACCATTCATGCAAGGAGATGACAGACAAGAATCTGCAGATACATTCATAACAAATAGAAAATATCTGCTGTTTTCTTTCATTCTTTAAGAATAATGCAATTGTATAAGACATACCGTTGCTGCAGTTCATGGTAATATTACCACAGATGCAATGAAAACCACCAAATGTATTCACACATGTAAAATTTTCATGGCAAGGAGAATCTACGCATTCGTCAATATCTACAATAAACATAACAAGTACAGGTAAAACTTAATCTACTAACATGTCTAAAATCTCGTCGATATGTTTAACGGGGTATTACCTTTCGTACAATTTTCTCCTTGAAATCCTACTGAGCAGGCACAAACTGGGTCATTTTCAACTAGAACACAAATTCCATTGTTTTCGCATGATTTCTCATCACAGATTCCTATAAATATATTTTAAACAATTTAATGAAATTTACTATAATTTGGGGGGGGTGCAAATTCAAGTCAAAATATACCGTCCGACAATTTGCACCAATAGATTTTATTCATATAACGACAAAGTACTCTTGGGAAATAGTGACATTGTTTCCTTTGATATTAAATTCAATTGCATTGTATATGTACTTTTGTATCTGTATACTTTATTCTCGCTTTGGTTATCTTTTTGTTTACCATTTTCACAAGTCTGGCCTTTATAACCGTTTTGACAAACACAATTAAATCCTCCTTTTCTGTTGACACAAAGACCGTTGTTCTTACAAGGTACGGATGTGCACTCGTTTACATCTGCAAACATAGTAAATCGGAATCTATTGTTATTATAAATCAAGCATGTTGATATGCATAAAGAATCAACAGGATTTCGTTGTATGAAATTTTACCCTCGATGCAGTATCTCCCTGTGTATCCTGGCAAACACTGACACACAAAACTGTCGTATCCACTGACACAGGTACCATTGTTATGACAGGGGTTATCTCCACACTCGTTCACAACTGCATAAGAAAGTTTTACGTGACAAGGACAGGAGAGCTTTAAGGAAGTCTCTCAGTTTATATAGTTAAGAGGTGTTGCTTTTCTTACCTATCTCACAATGTTTTCCTTCATATCTCGAACTGCATCTACACGCGAAACTGCCATTAACCAAGCGGCATGTCCCGTTGTTCACACACGGGTTAGAATCACAGGAATCTGTTTCTGTTTTTAAAAATAAGAGTGATGAATTCAAAATTTCGCTTCTCTCAAACTTGTTTACAAAAACTTTTGAGTCCAATATGCATGTGAGTTTTTCTTTAATTTCAATATGGATTGATACGTTGTTGCAATACATTTTGACATGCACTGACGATATCAAGAAACCACATTGGATATAGTAGTTTTCGGTTATTTGGGTTACTGTATACCATGAAAGGTGAAGATAACGAACAGTTATCAATATCATAACTTTATGGAATACAAAATGAAAAGTTTGGCAAACACGGACCCCTGGATATACCAGAGGTGTGAGATCAGGTGCCTAAGAGGAGTAAGCATCTCCTATTGGCCGGTCACATCTTATATGAGCCCAATGTTTTGATCAGATAAAGGGAGTAATTCGAAGTCAAAATCAGTGTGCCATAAATTTCATTAAACCTTATATTCATTTTTTTTAAAATATAGTTTCGTCAATTTTCTTTGGCACATATATCGCGGATTTTTACAAAAACAGTTTCTCCAGGGGTCCTTCCTTAGTGAATAAATCCGAATAAAAATATCTCCTTTTGATGTATAATATGTACTTGTCTTTGCATACTTTTGTAGTCCATATATATAAATGCTTAAAATTTTACCCCGAATCCCCTCCTTTCCCTTAATTCATCTTTTTCTTTGTTTTTTTATTTTTTCATTTTTGTTAATTCTGTGCTAAAAGGTGGATTGAAATGTCTCTAGTCAAAACCAATCAACGCTGCATACAAGCCGCTAATCGCAGAGTGTCTTTCAGAACCGCTGACCAATGACAAGTGCCGTTAGATACGAGCGCGTCGATTTCGATTTGCTTATAAACCCTAGTGACTTAGATCGGCCATTTCTTATAGAAGTTATGAGATTGATCACTGTTCGTTATCTTAACCTTTTCTTTAATTTGTACTTTCGTTGACAGCATTTCTATGAAACCAAATGATCTTTTTATTTTGTACAGCCACTAAGACATGATTGATTAATTATATCTTGTTTAACGTCTCGCTCGAGAATTTTTCACTCATATGGAGACGTCACTAAGCCATGAAAATTGTACCCGACTAAAATTGATGAAAATACAGTTATTTCTAAGAAACACAATGTTCATACCGAACTGACAAAAGTCTCCTTTATGGATACTAGGGCAATTACAACTAAATGAGCCATGTTGGTTGAGACACGTTCCATTATTAAGACACGGTGTAAAGTTTGTACATTCATCTATATCTGTAAATAGAAAATTTAAAACCAACATCCCTAGTGAGATTACAAGCATATATACAAAAAGCAAAATGACGATAGAATTGTCAGAGACTTTTTCATAATGAAGACGAAGATTTGAAAATTCTATGTGTGAAAATTATTTTATCAATGTGTGATTTTCCCGAAATGAAAAAGGCGAAAATGTGCACCTTCATCACAATGCAATCCAGTGTATCCTAAAGTATGACTGCAAATACATTTGTATCCTCCAACTTCGTTTCGACATACTCCGCCATTTTGGCATGGAGAAGATGCGCATTCATCAATATCTGTAACAGGGTATTTTAAAAACGTCTATTTTATCATTCGTAATTTATACAGATCTTTCTTATACAATTTAATATTTATTTTTAGAATTTCATTATATCGTAGTAGAACAATTGTAAGCTTTCTCACCACTTGTACAGGACGGATCATCAAATCCGGTCCTACACTGACAATAGTTGCTGCCACCAGTGTTGTTACAGGTTCCATTATTGCAGGGACTGCCATTGCATTCGTCCACATCTAAATGAACAGACATGATTGACAGACTAATGTAAATACTTTGTTCTTATCATCAGACGTCAAGGGGTGAGCAATTATATGTTATGGTTTTAGAAAGACGACCGTGATTAGATGCAGGCCTCTCACCAAGGTTGGACAAAATATTGCCAAATGCAAAGCATGATTTTTTTAAAATAAAAATTATATAATGAAATAATCATATATTTTTGAGAAAAGTGCACATACATGTACCTTGGTTTTTTCATAATTAAATACATTTTACAAATGAGTTGATACAGTGGGGCTTTATCTAATGGAATGGGATATTATCTGAAAAAGTTAACAATACCTTTACCCTGCCAGAGATAACTATATGGTGAAGGAACAAATACAAGAAAAAACTTCCATATAAAACGTGAAGGCTTCTAATCGGTTTACTTTATATTTGTGATGATTACCAAGAAGTTGTGGCTGAATTTGGCCCATGCGTCAATAAGTTTTCTTGTTTACGTTTGTAAGGTCGGTGTCATTATTTCTAAACTATCTGTGATGGCTTTCAACTGGATTTTCTTAGTTATCGTTATAGTATTGACCGCATAACATTACAAATATTGATATTTCCCCAGTCAATACGAACGATATTTTAGCTACCAACTACAATATTCACTGAGCTCAGAGGGGATAGCTAAATCATCGTATTGACCAGGAAAATAATTGTTTTATTATATAAATGAATAATTCTTGACAACGGGTTTCAAAATGAAATTTTACTTGGTCGGGCATCTGCATGTTTTCATATGAAATTTCAAAACCTAGTCGAACGTGATTAGTGACGCGAGTTTTCATTGTTCGATCAAAAATATTAATCAATCATACCAATTTAGGATCCACAATACATGTTTGGACCGATGTTGGAAAAACCAAATGTTATATTCACTTCGAAATGACCACGTGATAGAATCGATAAATGCATTGTGTTTGTGTACCACGTGATGAAATTGATAATTGCTAACCTTTTTCACAAACAGTACCAGTCCACCCGGTGGGGCAACCACACATAAACGAACCCTGCGTGTTGATACAACTTCCGCCATTACAACAGACAGGGGGCGCTCTGCTACATTCATCAATGTCTTAAAGAGAAAGTAATGCATCATGAATCATGATATAGTATACAAAAATACGTTTCAATCTAAATTCGGTTATGAAGAATAATTTACAAATTGTAAATTGTCCTTTACTCATCTGAACATTACCTTGATTACAGAATGGCAGTTCCCAACCGGAGTTACATTTACATGCAAAAGATCCCGGTGTGTTTGTGCAGTTTCTGTTTTGGCAAGGAAACGGATCCGCAGCGCATTCGTTGATATCTATTGAATAGTTAAAACAGTGTCTATTTAAAGAGGTATGCTGTTATGGCATCGTGGATATAGAAAAAGAAGTCAAAAATTGGTTTTCTTACCAACATCGCAATGTTTTGAAATCCATCCGCTTTTGCATTCACAATGGTAAGATCCAGGTGTATTAACACATCTACCTTGGTGTTCACACGGACTACTTCGACATTCGTTAATATCTGTAGTTTAAGATAAATAACTCTTTATTTAGTAAATTAACGGCCTTCTGAAGAGGTGGATATCAGTTTGTAAGTATGTCTATACAAGATTGAATTGAAATGTGTTGAAATGAGCAAACCTCGGAAGATCTAAAATTGGGGATTTCCCATGATTTCACCTTACGCGATATTCAGAAATCAATACATCGAAAGTAGGTCAAGTGTACCTTTATAAGGCAGTAAAACCATAATTACTCGTTAAATTTATTTCAGAGAGGTGAAGGTTTACCTTTTTCACACGTGCTTCCTGTGAAACCTGATGGACATGTACACGTAAATCCAGTCGGGTTCTCGTGACACGTTCCTCCATTTTTACATTTTGTGCCATCACATTTTTATATTTCTGAAATTCATTATTCCTACACCGTTAACAGTGCAATTTTCCCCTACTTATTCGGTTATTGAAAATAATTTTTATGACAATAGATAGTAACTATGTGTTAAAAGGAGAAAACAATTGAGAGAAATAAAAAGATTTAGAAACACAAATTGTATATAAAATAATTTATAGAACACTTATGTATATATTTAAAGTTTAAACTTTATTTTACGATGATTAACAAACAAGTTCTACAACTTATTTTAATGCTTCTCGTCGGCTCAATTTTTAGTGTGAATGGGGCATTGGGGTGGGAGGAAACTGGAGTACCCAGAAGAAACCCACATGTCCGAACGGGCGACCACAATACCCTCTCACGTACAACTACTGCCGCAGCGGTGAGAAGCGAGTGCGTTAACCAACACGCTACATGGACACCTATTTAATGCATAGGAGTAGAAGTAAAAACTTATGTGTGCAGTGCTTGATGTAGTCTGCACAGCAATCTTTGATACCAACACAGGCTTCGTCACAGTAGCACGCGCCGTAGCCGGGACGATACAGATACGGTCCCCATGCGTTACAAGGGCTGTTGAAACCGGAACAGCAGAATCCAGCTCAATTAAAAACGCGTCCTTGTGATTGAATTTATTGAAATCATGATAATGCAACGTTAACAATACCTGTTATATATTTCACAGTTGGTGCCGATTTGTTTTCCAACAGATTGTTGGAAGACCTGATCACCAAAGACTACGAAGGTATTGTCGATGAGGAACTCCAGCATCCTTTTTAATATCAACTTGAGAGTAATTGTACGTAGAATCAGAGTAGTATTTAACAAAGTAATTATTGTTTGTAAGTTCAAATAGTTGTTTCGAGTCGCTGCCTAATTCCTGGATTTTGTTATTGTAGTGCTGTGTTTAACAATTTAGCAAGAGTTTAGTAACCTGCATACACTTCTCCTTGAATGCTTCCTTGTGGATAGACAATTTTTGTCTCATCATCCGTTCAGCCCTCCAATGGTCTCTCTTGGCAAAATGAAGATCGTCGGTAAACCATGGAGTGCTTGGGCGTAAAGTGATCTCCATTAATTGTTTAGGTACATGAATATCGATGGTGGCTTGAAGAATGGCATTCTAACACACAGCAAACTTTTCAGCGGATGTATCTTCATTTATAAACATTGAAAAGTTCAGATCGTTTTTTAATTTGCTGATTTCAATGTTTCATAGGTTCCCGAAAAATTACGGTTTTCCTCTCCCAAGGAGGTTTGGTGAGACGCAGCAGAGAACGAATTTTAAGATGGTCCCCAGTAATGTTGCCATTGTTGTCATATATACCAGGATCTGCCACTAACAGCACTTCATGCAAAGTTGGGCTATCATCTCTGGTTATTAACACATCTAAAGTATGTTCATTAAGATGTGTTGCATTGGAAACATGCTGCAATAACCCCCGTTCCTCTAAATCTCTGTAAATCTTCTGGAATCTCAGATACGACAGATATCAGAACAAAGAGTATCGGAAAGTTATAAGAGCAGAGTGTATCAGCAGGATATCAGATAGCATATCAAGACAGAGTATTAATAGGATATCAGAACAGAGTATCAATAGGATATCAGATCAGAATATCAGTAGGATATCAGAGCAGAGTATCAATAGGGTATCAGATGTCCGTATCAGTGGAATATCAGATGTCCGTATCAGTAGGATATCAGATGTCTGTATCAGTAGGATACCAGATAAGAGTAACACTAAGATATTAGAACAGCATATAAATAGGATATCAGAACAGAGTATGAATAGGATATCAGATAGCATATCAGAACAGAGTATCAATAGAATATCAGAACAGAGTATTACTATGATATCATAACAGAGTATCACTGAGATATCAGATCAGAATATCAGAACAGAGTATCAATGGGATATCAGAACAGAGTATCAGTAAGATATCAGAACAGAGTATTAATGGGATATTAGAACAGAGTATTAATATGATATTAGAACAGAATATCAGTAGGATATCAGATCAGAGTATCAATAGGATATCAAAACAGAGTATCAGTAGGATATCAGATGTCCGTATCAGTAGGATATCAGAGCAGAGTATCAGTAGGATATCAGAACAGAGTAACTGTAGGATATCAGAACATGGTATCAATAGGATATCAGATCAGAGTGCCAATACGATATCAGACCAGAGTATTATTAGAATATCAGAACAGAGTATCAATAGTATATCAAACGTGTGTACCGGTGGGAAATCAGAAGAAAGTGTATCGCAGGGTGTCAGAGAAGAAATGTTTATTGAACGGTAATTTGACAATGTCTTACTTGAGGTTGTTTAATCCTAATTTGATGATAATGAAAAACAATGTCTGCTTCGTGTTAAATATGTGGGATATGCAAAACATAATGTGATTTCTTTTATGAATCGTGAATTTATTATCACAGCATCACAAATACATCTCTTACGCAATTTTCCTTCAAAGGGCAAAACTTCACTCTTTAATAAAGGCCATAATTTCATATCAACTTTTGTACTTGGGTTTCAGAGTTAGTTTGCATTTCTATTTAGTTTTTATTTTCATGTAAATATTCTATCGTCCTAAAGAAGGGATATGTCGTGCCGAAAATTTGACACGTTGACACGTCTGATCGTAAAGTTTATATTTACCAACCTCACTACAGTAGGCAAATAGTCTTGGATTAAACACCATATTACCATTTATTTATATATTTATTACAAGTTGTAAATGACGTCATAATCATAAATCTCAAAGAGTAGTATTAAGAATGAGTAAGATCCTTCCAATAATTTGATTGATAACGTGACCTGAAAAAAGCAATGATACATAAATATTAGTTCTGTTTCCCTCCAATTTAAAAGTCTCTTCTACCTAAATGAACGAATATTCAGTCAGGCCAAAATAATCAATAATATTATCAGATTTAATACGGAAGTACCTGTACTTTTTCGATGTTTTCTCACAGAGTACGTAACTTTGCTATGGCGGTGCTGCATCTCATGATAACAACATCGTTATTGATGTTTTGGCCGGGGGTGGACAGTGGATCTTGTAGAGAGTCCAGCTTGTGTTGTACAGGACACAACCAGACCTGTCACTCCAATGGACCGCCGACTGACCACTGTTATTGTGATGAAGTCTGTCTAGAGCTGGGGGATTGCTGCGTGGATTTTCTCATCACCTGTTTTAAAAGAGGTAATTTTTCTTAAAATAATATCTTATCTGTCATGTGTCTTATTTAATGAATATATTACAAATAATAGTATAAATCCAGAAGGCTCATTCGAAATTCAGAATACGAGATTCGAATTTCGAAATCCAAATTAACCAATCAAAATGTAGGTCACAATAGATTAAAGGGTTGAATTTCGAATCTCGAATGAGCCTTCTGGGCTACTAGTACAAATCCGTCAGAAAATCTTAAAACATCATATTATAAATCCTTCAGAAAGGAATATTTAATTTCTAATCAAATTTCAATTTCGGTGTCAATTTTCTTCGAATGTTTGTTAGAATAAATCATACAAACATATTTCATTGATAAACTCAAAGGGATTGGGCAACAAGCATAACTACGGAAGCCCATTTAGGACCTATCAAATAATATTTTTGAATTTGTAAAAAACGAATTCCAGAATCCGTTATTACAGATTTAATTTGTTATTTCAAACTTTTAAATTCGTTATAACGGATTAAATTTGTTATAACAAATTTGTTGAATTTGTTATAACAAATTTCAAAATTTATATTAACGAATTAGATTTGAAATCACGAATTTAAGAAATGGTTATATCAAATTGTCAAATTCGATATAACGATTTATAGAATCGTTAACATCAAATTAGTAAATAATTCGTGATAAAGAATTGCAGAATTATTAAGAATATAATAAATAATTTGAAATTATAGATTTTTCAATTCATTAAATCAGATTTTGATTCATTAAAACAAATTAATAAAAGAATTGGCTTTATGACCATGACCTGACCTAGGGTATGTTAAATTTACCTAGAGAAGCCATTGTGCTAAAATAAACTTAATATACAGCACAACCAGCCGCAAGACATCTGACCTACTGCCCAAATTGAATAGTGACCTTAACCTAATATCTGAATAGACCAGTAGGTGTGTCGAAGCTTAACTGGCTGCCCTGTAATCCCTCATAGGATGCTTAGCAGCTGCAATGACAAGAGTGATACAAGTTTAATATTTATTAATTGGATCAGAAACAGGATGCAAATTTACATATATGGTGGAAAGGGTCGCATGCAAACTTTTAGTGGGGAACTGGGGAGGCGGCCAGTGTGCCAGTTTGACTACCAAAGTAGGGGCAACACAGGGGCCCTATGTGGACATAGGTGCCCGAACTTAAACGAGTTCCCACGTTCTAAGGGAGGTAGATATTTCTGCGCATCTCACCGGTCTCCTGCGTGCTACCTGGTTTAATTAGCAAGTGCGGAGCAAGCTTGTAGACCCTCCTACAGTTGTCGCAACATGCACCAGCCTGTAGCATCCCCTCCCTTAGTAGGAGGTGGATGTGGCCCCAGCTATGAACTAGCTGAGAGCCCCACGAATTAAACTTTAGCAACTTATGCAAGAAATTAGTATTTTCTATGAATATTCACTGACCCTTGACCTAGTTTAATGGTCGTCTGGAGGGTACACGTGAAATACCTGCCCCCTGCTTTAGTAGTAGGTGGGAGGAGAGCCGGTTTTGGCGCAGAATTAGTGATCAACTACCCCAACGCACTCCCCAGTGCCGAACCCCCCTAGAAAGATGCGACAATTAAGAAAGAAAAATTGCCCAAATTAGTGCATGTAGTAGTTTGACAGCATCCTGGAGGCAGCTGGCATCGATCTGAAAACAGGCATGTTATCGATGGTGACATGGAAAGGAATCTGGAAAATAAAGAACAAAGCAGCAGCACACGTAAACACAAATCAATTTGATGATACAAGAAAATTGGTTTGGGTGGGTGGGTATTTTTCACAATGTGTTGAATCTAAGGTTTGAGCAGAATGAAAAGTTAACTCGTTCCCCGTTAGGCGGAATCGTAAGAGGCAAGATAGTTCGAACCAGGTTTATTCCGTAAACGGTACGAACTGTATTAGCCAATTTTAATTAATTGTGGACTATTTGATATGTATCAAATAATCTTGATTAATAAAAGAATTGGCTTTATGACCATGACCTGACCTAGGGTATGTTAAATTTACCTAGAGAAGCCATTGTGCTAGAATAAACTTCATATACAGCACAACCAGCCGCAAGACAAATTGACACATTTCGGTAATCGCTCTCAACTTGAAGATTACCTGCATTTCCTGTAGTTTTCGTGGGAATATTAAAAACTTTCAGGATTTCCAACCAGTAATTAGATTGAATTCTAAAGTTGATCATTGCAAAAAGTGTAACCTCGAAGGTAATAAATTAACAACAAGGTCATCTCAATTCTGCGGGGTGGGCGATGTGCACTCTGGTCCGTCACCCAGACCCCCTGGAGGCACAATGGGAGAGCGTTTATCTCTATGCTACCCCCTTCGAACCCCCTTGCGTACTCTCAAGCAATGGTGACTTAACCAAGAGGTCACTGGTATCACCAAATTGACACATTTTGATAGTGATTATGAAGTTGTAAATTATTTGAATTTCCTGGATTTTTCAAGGGAATAGCTAAAACTTCAGGATTCCTCACCAAAATTAGACTGAATTCTGAAATGACCAATTCAAAATGTGTAATCTCAAAGGTGACGTAAGATTAACAACAAAGTGGTCGCAGTTCAGGCGGACTATAAGACTTGTCAGCTCTGAATAACTCCTATGATGGAAAGCAAATATTGGACAAAATTTCCTAACACCAATTTAGCAAACCATCTCCCAGTCCTACTGGAGGAAAATTACGTCCCATAACTGAAACTGGTATACCTCTAAGGGATTCCGATTGATTCTGAAGAGTTTCAGCAGAAAATTCTAGAATAATTTTGAAGTCTGAATTCCGTAAAAAAAGATCTAACTACAATTCCCAAATACTTCCGTAAAAACTAAGGTAATGATAGCAGAATGGCACATTGCTAAATACCATTTTCGACGATTCCTAAGATAAAACAATGAACTGTAATGGATCAAACTTTTTCGACCGGAAATTCCTCATAAATTCGTCAAACTAATCCAAACGTTCCAGAGCCAGTGAGAATTAACCCAAACTCAGCTAAGAATTAAAATTAAGACCGATTACTCGAGCCAAAATACGAAAATTACCCAGCCCATTAACACCCCTAAGCCTCTACCCTCAAAGCCACGCCTCCTCGGGAAAAGTTGGATAACAAAACATGACACTTCCTGACGTGGTTTCTCGACTGCTGGAACCATACAAACTCCAATAAATGCCTATTGAATGAATTATGGAAAGAAAAATTCAACACCGAATACATCTGAGATAAAACCAGTCAATTATTTACATGAAAATAGAATGGAATGTGATTGACTTAAAGTTAACCAAACAATAACTTTTGGTTAGGCTTGACATTGAGAATAAACAACAACGAACCGATCAACAATCTGCAAGTCCGAACTTAAATTGAGATTGTGGACAATTATCGGAAACAAAAACTGCAATTAAATGCAACTAATGATATGGAACGAGGGTCTCTGTGCTATGGAAAGTGCTAAATATCCTAAGAACGACAAGGTGAGAATATACTGCGACTCGTACGCTGTGCTGCTGGTTCTAGCACAAACCTGAAACGTGTGTACGAAATAGCATATAGCGCTCCACGTCACGTACGTTGTCGGAATCATCTGTAAACTACATAAAATAAAAAGAGGCAAATTGCTGAAATAGCAAGAATACCACGTAATTGCATAGGGATGTTAATAATAGATAAGTACTATGAAGTTAATAATTCTGCATAAATTGACCGGTGAGGTCCTTGGTACCTAAAATTGTGATCGTGCTGTAGTAAAAACCCGTGAATCCCTGTGGCCGTGAATAGCAATGCCTACCCTGAAACTTGGGCCCAATAATACCTAGCAAGTAAACCTAGCGAGATAATGTAGTGGTTGGCCACATTGCAAATTGAACCTCGTGGTAGGTTGAGGTCCGAACCCCTGGTCTATGCAGTGCCGACATGGCACAATCAGGTATACCTGAACGTTATCCAGGTTCACCTGTGTATGACATGTAAATGAATAAATACAAAGTAACGCGACATAATGAACTGATTACAGAATGGGACGAATTAAGAGTAAGCAAGCCTTGGAATTTGTAGCATGATCTGACTATCTGGTGCCCTTTGCTTGACTGACTCGCTAGCCATGCATATTGAAAGGTCATGAAACCTACGTTAACCAAGTACCTTGAATCATGAATGGCATTTTGGCCAAATAGATACAATCAAAATTGTGCCATAGGTTTGCCATTGGGATACATAATAATAGAGCACCGGCAATGTTAGGTATATTAGGTGGTGTAGGACATGACCAGGATATGAATTTACATATGCCAGAAGATACATACAGAAACTAAGTCTGAGTATGGTATCGCCCTATGGGCTATGTTTTGCGAGTGCTTTACGACAGCCGGTAGAATTTGAACTAAGTGAATATTAAGGAATATCAAATAAATGCAGCGACTCACCATGTTGACCTTGAGAAGGGATGGTAGCCTTCGTCAGGGATTAGACGACTATCGCCGGCTGAATAGGTACCTCCTGCCTTCAGGAGAGGGGGAGGACCAGCGTTGTCGTGCTTCACTGCCTGGCTGGTATGCCGTCCTTGTCTCGAGCTCCAGTCCCGTGGAGATCCCGGTTAGAAAGGTCCGTGTGTGGTGGAACGATAAAAAATCGCTCACCGCAAAGCGGCCGAGCACAGGCCAAAATTTGGAAACCCATCGCCGACAGTGGTGACGATTCTATTCAGGTTGACCTTGAGAAAGGCGAGTAGTGTTCGCCCGGGATTAAACCTCTATCACCGGCTGAATGGGTACCTCCTGCATTTAAAAGAGGGGGGTGACCATAACGTTGTCGTGCTTCACTGCCTTGTCCTCCTAGTCTCGGACTCAAGTGTCGTGGGGATCCAGGATAGAAAGGTCCACAGCACCCATCGCAGTTGTAACAGGCCGTCAAATTAAACCGCGGGTCCGAGTCACAGGTGGCACGATTAAAATCGCTGAGGCTGAGGTTCCCCGCTAAGCGGCCGAGAAAACGCCTAACTCGGGTCAAAGTTTAGCAACCCATTGCCGACAGTGGTGACGATTCCATTGTTGGAAGAGATGTTTTATTGTATTGCTTATAGGAATTAGATAGGTCACAGTTCGTTATCTTCACCATGGGCAAAACAAATCAAAAACCAATCGATCGGTATTGCTTCTATCTGTCCCTCCCCCCCCCCCTTTTTTTTTTGGCTTCATCATCTTGCTGCACTGGTAAAGGATTGTTTGGCTGCGTATACGATTGCACGATGTTAATAGATTAGCTCGATGGCAATGGATTGTCATTAAGAAAATCATTTTTCACAATGTGTTGAATCTGAGGTTTGAGCAGAATGAAAAGTTAACTCGTTCCCCGTTAGGCGGAATTGTAAGAGGCAAGATAGTTCGAACCAGGTTTATTCCGTAAACGGTACGAACTGTATTAGCCAATCTTAATTAATTGTGGACTATTTGATATGTATCAAATAATCTTGATTAATACAATTTGTTAAAACGACTAGCTGATAAATTGTAGTCGGATGAACATGTCGCAAGATCAGGCCCCTGATCCCACCTCTGGTATATTTACGGGTCCGTGTTTGGCCAACTCTTAATTTTGTATTCTTTATAGGAGTTATGAAATTGATGACTGTTCGTTATCTTCACCTTTTCATCAGTACAAGTTTTTAAAAATTTGTTGTAACGAATTATGCAATTTGATATAACGAATTTCGGAATTCGTTATTTTAAATTGAATTCGTTATTTCAAATTTTTAAATCTGTTATTAAGAAGTTTATAAATTCATTAAAACGAATTTAATCCATTAAAACGAATTTTAATGTTTGAAATAACGAATTAAAATCGAAATAACGAAATTCTGAAATTCGTTATTTCAAATTAGAAATATATTTTTGATAGGTCCTAAATGGGCTTTCGTACATAACCTATTTGAACCCTCTCCCATAAATTCGAAATAATATCAATATTGCAGACCGTGTCATTAAATTAACCATTATGTTTACTTTTCCTTTCACAGAAATATCAACTAGAGCTCACAGAAATCGAAGATCAGCGGGAATGAGTAAGATATTTCCTTGTGTGCTAGTTACCTGGGTTTCATCTTATCATTAGCCCATCGCATGATGTGTTTTTGAAAACTTAAACTATTAAATTTTGTGAATGTAATAGATAACGTAAGTGTGCCTCGTTAAACCTCTTGAATCTCTTAAACAGGAACATGCACACTAGATATATGACAAGTTCAACTTGGTGACACCTACCAGTGTAAATCAAATCGGTCCAAACTATGAAGTGCATATCTTTGAATTGTTTGTAATCATCCTCGAAATGCAATGTTCCTCAGTTCTACATGTAATGTGGGTCTTTCAGTTAGTCCGTGGATTCGCGCAATGTATTTCTAAGACATCACACACAGACACACACACACACTCTCTCTCTCTCTCTCTCTCTCTCTCTCTCTCTCTCTCTCTCTCATGTCCTTTTTACTCACAAAAAAGGGTATGAACCACTTGGTAAATGACGTGATAGAACTAATTGTGTAACCATGTATAAGATTCACAACAATTTATTTGCAGTTTACATGAAAAATATAGCCCCAACTATCACAAATGTCACTTGTACTTATAATATACGTAACTCTTCGGATTATGAATATCTAAAAACAATCATACTACAAGCTGTTCGCAAATTAATGGAATTCGATAAGTAGTGTGGTAAGGGAAACAACATCAAATAGTCGTATCAAGTATATTTACGTCTTGAAAGTATTTGATTTTTTTTAAATACAGACAAATATAAATGTAAATTATAAAATGTTTTTCTTTGGTTTGTTAAACGAGAAATGAAGATCTCAATTACTGCAGAAAAAATTGCATGTTTTCAACCTTCATATCCCGTTTAACAAACTAAAGAAAGTATTTTATTATTTAAATGATATACGCTATATCTATAAATCTTGACTGATGGAAACAACTGGTTTATCTTGACATAAAACCACCCCTTCTCCAGACGAGTGTAAGGAGAATGAGGTGGTTTTAATTACTGGTAGTCTGCCTCCATACAACAATGCATGAACAACTTAACAGGAGATAAAATTCCAGCGAAATTATTTATATGGAAGTGGAATTAGGGACATTCAATTATTTCCCTGATAATATATTAACCAAATGATTGCAGAACATAGAAGATATGGGTTCGATTCATGATTCCGACGCCGCGTCAAAACTACGACGCCCGGCATGAGAAGATCCTTGTATGATTTTTACTCTAAATTAAAATGTGAAAACCTCCATGTGAAATTCTGTAAATTTATTCTAGGTCTTCATAGAAAAAGCTCAAACTTTGCAACACTATCCGAACTTGGCACAAATTTTGATGTAGTGAAAAATACAATAAAGATTATGTGTCCTCTCTATTAATAATAAGATTTTTTTTTTCTGAGGTGTCATGTACGTTCTCAATGTAAAGGAAATTCCATGTATCACGTGAACTTCAGTAAATTCATTGAAATATATTTATGATACAAATATTTACATAGTCATATGATACCAAAACAAATCTTGTCTCTAATCACTTGTATTTGCATCTGTAAACAAATTGGCCGACCAGTTATCGTTTCCTAGGACCGGTGAATAAAGTACTTCTCACGAACCTAAAACATCGCATTGACCTTTAAAATGTTATATCATCCATGTTTGCTATGCAGTCGTGTGTCTCTTTTATGGTGCGAATTTACAAACGTCTTGATATCCTTGAATATCAGGGGATGCTTACTCCTCCTAGGCATCTGATCCAACTTCTGGTATATCCAGGGGTCCGAGTTTGCCCAACTCTCTAATTTGTATTCCTAGAGGAGTTATGAAATTGATCGTTATCTTCACTTTTCTTATGTTAATCATCTATTTGCCGTCATGGATGTTCATACCTGTAAACATTTTGTTAAATTGTACTACGCCTCCCCCTTGATGATACAGAGGTCATGATGTCGTTGCAGAGTGCGAGCCTGTGGACCTTATGATAGTAATGGATGAGTCTGGAAGCATCCGAGTGGAAAACTACAAGAATATGCTGAAATCTATCCATGACTTGCTGAGAAACTTCAAAATTGGAACTGATGACATGAGAGTGGCTATGATCAAGTTCAGTCACTATAGTAGCCGTGTGTTCAATTTCCAGGATTATGGAACTTTTTCGGAAATAAGTTCCGCCGTGATGAAGATGGAGGAGACGTATACAGGTGGTGGTACTGATACGGCAGCTGGTCTGCGTCTAGCACTTTCAACTGCAGCTAGCTCTAATCGTCCTAATGCAGCCAGCGTAGCTGTCGTTTTAACTGACGGGTATTCAAACAATCAAGTAGAAACCATACGAGAAGCAGAATGCCTTCACAAGACAAATACCAAAGTATTTTCTGTCGGCATAGGACAAAACATTAACTTGAAAGAACTGAAAATTATAGCAAGTGATCCTGACTCGGAATTCCTGGTGACTACATCCTTTACTGCCTTGTACAACAAACTTCAGGACTTTAAAAATCAACTTTGTCAAGGTAAGTTTAATGTAGATTACTCGAACTACTAGGTGAGACTTTCTAGCACTCAAGCATCTTATTTCCCACCAGCGTGACAAGTTCAACGATAATGAGTGAAAACTTCTCGACGTGGCGTAAAACAAACAAACAAAACAAATTAACCTGGTGTCAAAATGTATGTAACCTGATCGATTTAGAATATAGAATGCACACCGTGCACCGTGCACGTTTCTGAAACAAATATATTTATGTAACTTATATTCTATCAAGATAGAAGAAGGCCCATTGCCAAGATCCGATGTACGAACAGTTCTGTGCCCATGATGTACGAACAGTTCTGTGCCCTTGATGTACGAACAGTTTTGTGCCCTTGATGTACGAACAGTTCTGTACCTTGGCTCAAACTTCTACCGAGCACCCATCATACTTCTGATACGGCATTGGATCAACTCTTATAGTATGCCACATGTAATGTCAGGTCCAACCATTAGGCACAAGGATTTGTATAGGTATTTGGAAACTCCATAACGAAAAATCAGCATTTCCCATTGCAGTAATTATGGTATCCATTAAAGTATAAATGATAAAGTCACGTCGAAAACATGGCATAGTGCACAGTATTAGACATTCATCTATCGATTTCAGACATTGACGAGTGTCAATCCAGTCCTTGTGGGCAAGGAGTATGTCAAAACACAATAGGGTCGTACTCCTGCAGATGTAATATTGGTTGGACATCATCTCATTGTAACAAAGGTAAGATGCCGTCTGCTTCAGTGAATGGTTTCTATATTACTTTGGAATGCCATTAAGCTTTTATTAAGAAAATATATTTTTGCAGACATTAATGAATGTAGAACCTACCCATGTGTCCAAGGACATTGTACAAATACCCCAGGGAGTTATACCTGTACCTGCTACACGGGGTTTACTGGGCACTACTGCGAAAAGGGTAACTCAATCATGTAAAGTGCATCTATCCATAGTGTGGCTGTGTTGTTTTTACTAGCTTATAGGCTTGAAATTTCACTTCAGATATAAACGAATGTCTCCATATTCCATGCCAGCACGGTACGTGTCACAACTCTCCGGGGTCGTACAGCTGCACGTGCAACAGTGGCTGGTCTGGTTTCAACTGTGATACAGGTACTATAAAGCAGGTTGTATATCACATCAAGTCCCGAATAATAATGCTACTTTGTACTGAAGTTGCAGTAAGGATTTTTTCTTGAATGAAGTATTTTAAAACTACCTTGCAAGAAAAACGCTTGATTCATTTTTATCATTAGAGCGCTTCTTTTAAAAAAACCAATTACATATAAACCAGATATCAATGAGTGCCTTACCTCACCATCTGTGTGCTGCAATGGTGTCTGTCATAATACAGCAGGGTCGTTTTCGTGTGGATGCCAAGCGGGATGGACCGGAAGAGCGTGTGAAATAGGTGAATTTTGTAGCTATTGTTGAGTTTTATTTCAAATACTGTATCATCATTGACATTCTTTTTTTTATTTCGGTATATTAAGACATAAATGAGTGCGAATCAACAGTCTGTGAAAATGAAGGACAGTGTTTCAACTTACCCGGAAACTTTCAATGCCGATGTCGTGAAGGGTTTAGCGGACCACTCTGTCAGAATGGTAAAACATAATCATTGCTATCAGATGTTTAATTCAGTTTTTTAAAACAGAAATTATGCCTAAAACGGGAAATAAAATCTTGAAAATTAGATATCTTATCATTAGGGCTATACCATCAGTTTTGATCGTGTCGCTATAAGAAATAATGCTAGATCGAGAGTTCTGCCACTGGAATGTTTGTCTACTTCACTTCCTTCCATTCAGATCTGAATGAGTGTGTGTCCTCACCTTGTAAAAATGGAGGAGTATGTCGAAATTACCCGGGAGGATTTGTTTGTGATTGTAAGAAATACAAAGGATATTCCGGAAAACATTGTGAAGAAGGTTGGAAGATTTGTTCAAATGATGAATCATCTTTAGAGTTTCTTAATTACTTATAATTTTGTAAAAGTTTTTGTAACCTTTTGTCATTTAAACATCACTTGTAAACAAATATGTCTTCTTAATTGAAGAGTTAGATGAATGTACGTTGTCATCTCCGTGTCAAAACGAAGGAAACTGCAGCAACAGTGCGGGAGCCTACAGATGTTCTTGTCCGCCATCTTGGAAAGGAGAACTCTGCCAATTCCGTATAAACTACTTGATTCTAAATATTTATGAATATTTGATATACATTGATCAAGTTGAAATTGAGCTTCAAATTTGTTTAAAATCAATAGTTTGAACTTACACTCTATTTTAACAGATTTGGATGTACAGAGTGCATGCATCTCCTTGCCCTGTCTGAATGGAGGAAGTTGTGTCTCTGTAAATTCATCTTTTGTATGTGTCTGTCCAGAGGGCTTTACCGGATCACTGTGTGAAAATGGTATTTATTCTATATAGCTTGTAATTGTCGTTAAGAAAAACTAATCATGAAATGAAAATACTAAGCAATTTTTCATTAACATGGAACAGAGATTGATGAATGTCTGACTAATCCATGTGACAACAATGCTACATGTCAAAACACAAATGGCAGCTTTATTTGCGAATGTACCAAAGGTTATCAGGGGAAATACTGCACGGACGGTAAGAAATTTCTTATTTTCACCTCTTTCATTCTTTGTGTATTCGTAAGATTTAGTATGGTTAAATAGTATTTTACTTGTAGATATAAATGAGTGTGCATCTTCCACGTGTAAAAACAATGGATATTGCATCAATTTGGATGGAGGATTCTCCTGTGTTTGTCAGCATGGATTTGAGGGCCTACTGTGTGAAAAAGGTAAAACAGAATTCTCAGGTTAACTCAATAGTATTCCGTAAATATCAATTATAAGGAGATGAAAGATGACGATGACGAACATTGGTCAATCTCGTAACTCCTATAAGCAATACAAAATAGAGAGTTGGACAAACACGGACCCATGGATACACAGGTAGGATCAGGTGCCTATAGGAGGAGTAAGCATCCCCTGTCGACCGGTCACATCCACCGTAAGCCATATAACTTGATCAGATAAACGGAGTAATCCGTAGTCAAAATCAGTGTGCCAAGAACAGCCTAACAATCGGTATGAAACATGTCAGACAGACTTTCACCCAATGATAGGTTGTGTTGGCAAACTAGATCATTATAACGACCATAGAATTTGTGAAATGCTGACTTAAAGGAGACTGTGGAAACCCCTGCACCATCAACTTGTTTGTAAGTAGCCTGCATCGATTTAAAAAATGATCATATGTGGACCAAGCTCTTGCGTATCGAATCAGTTGAGAGATATAAACACCATATGCAAGTGATAATGGAATATTTCTACATAAATATGGAAAGTTGACGATGGAGAAGCTGAAATCGTCCCGTTTATCATAAAGCGGAGCTGTCAGTTTGCCGTTAATATCTATTTTCAATAAAATATCTAAGTATGAAGCAGACATGGATGAAATTGTGGTGTCCTTTAATTCCAGTTCATAGGAATGCAAGGTGAAGATAACGAACAGTGATCAATCTCATAACTCCTACAAGCAATACAAAATAGATAGTTGGGCAAACACGGATCCCTGGACACACCAGAGGTGGGATCAGGTGCCTAGGAGGAGTAAGCATTCCCTGTTGACCGGTCACACCCGCCGTGAGCCCTATATCCTGATAAGGTAAACGGAGTTATCCGCAGACAAAATCAGTGTGCCAAGAACGGCTTAACAATCGGTATGAAACACGTCAGACAGCATTTGACCCAATGTGAGGTTGTATTGACGAACTAGATCGTTATAACGACCATAGAATTTGCGAAATGCTGACTTCAATCGAGACTGTTGAAATCCCTGTACCATCAACTTGTTTGTCAGTAGCTTACCTCGATTTAAAAACTGACTATACCCAGAACAAGCTCTTGCATACCGAATCAGTTGAGATATATAAACACCATATGCAGGTGATAATGGAATATTGCTACACAAATATGGGAAGTTGACGATGGAGAAGCTGAAATCATCCCGTTTGTCATACAGTTGAATTGTCAGTTTGCCGTTAATGTCTACTTTCAATAAAATATCTAAGTATGAAGCAGAAGTGGACGACTCTGTGGTGTCCTTTATTTCCAGCTCACAGGGATATATCAAATCGACATATGAATGAAAGCTATCATTGTTAATAGACAAAACGTCATCGATATATCTAAAAGTCGAATTAAAGGTCACAACGAGAGATTTTTTCTTCTCACGTAGAAGTTTTTGAATAAATTCTGCTTCATATGAATATAAAAACATGTCAGCTAACAAAGGAGCGAAATTCGTGCCCATGGGATTTCCAACAAACTGTTGGAAGACATTATCCCCAAAGACTACAACGATACATGTATTGTCAATAAGGAACATATTTTTTATTTCATTTTCAGAGTACTTGTGTGTGGTATCAGAGTGGTGATAAACAAAGTAATTTTGTATGACTGATCACTAGATATGATTATTTCCGTTTTTCATTTTTGTTGAAGAAGAAACTATCTATGATGTCAAAAAAGTCTTTAATTCATCGTGAGGAATTGTCGTGTAAAGTGTTGAAAAGTCATACGTTTTGATGTTGTTGATTTGAGAAAGTATTGCAATTTAAAGTTTACTAAAAGTTCTGTGGAATTTTTTAGAATCCACATTTGATTTACACCACTTCTGACATCAAGATTGGTACCGTATAAGTTTTACATATGTAATGGCACAGTTCGTTTGAAGTTTCTCCTTCACATTATTAATATTTTCGTGAGAAGCAAAGATAGGGGCTTGGTAGAACGTTTACTGGATCCAGCGATGTATCTTTGTAAGGGCTTTTATTTATTTTTTTAGTTTAGGAATCCAGTATAGGTATCGTAACTCATGTTCATCTGACCCATTGACTGGGATATTTGTGTTTAAAATACACTTGTAATAACTAGCCTTACAAACAAAGACAATGTCGTTACAAGTTTTGTCAGCTAGAACCAAAACATAGTCTTCGTGTAACCTATCTATTTTTTATCACTTCTGGCTTACTTAACACAGAAGGATAGATGATACGTACCTAAGTTTAAAGTTAATCACGTCATATTCTCCAGGACCGTGTGATAATCATACTTGTTACAATAATGGTACATGCATCTCCCATGGATCGTCTAAATCATGCGCTTGTACGGCGGGGTATACTGGAGAAGATTGTTCACACGGTAAGAAAAAAAATCCACAGCTAGTTTTCTGCAGATTTGCAATAGTGTATGTTGTTAATTTAATAAGTATTTTAATTCAAATTCCTTTAAAGATATAGATGAATGTGTTTACCAGCCTTGTACTGAAGACTCCACATGCAATAACACTATTGGTGACTACGAGTGTCTTATGTGTACTACCGAGGATAATTGTATCAGAGGTAAGCTAGGTCGTATTTACCAAATCTGTCCATATATATCTACTTTAATTCAAATTACAGTTAAATATAAGTAATTCCCTTTACCGTTTGTTTTGGGGGTTTTCTTTTTCCGACAGATTACAATGGGTGTCACCAACTGCCTTGCCTAAACGGAGGTCTTTGCACAGCTAACAATTTTACATTTTCTTGTATGTGTACAAATGGATGGGCGGGAGCAACATGTGAAACAAGTATAAACAAATGGGGATTCTCGTTGTGAAAATTTAAATTTGAAATTTAAGAAATGGGTCTATTAGTAATATCTAGCATTAACGTTTATAATTTACTGCAGTGTCTGATTCTTGCATTAATGCAACCTGTCTCAACAATGGAACCTGCTTGTCGAAATCAGGAAACTTTTCTTGTGTCTGTCCTCCAGGATACCAGGGTGAATTCTGTCAATCGGGTAACAGTACAATTTGCAATAAACGTCCAGATGTTGATAAAGAAACTGTTTGTCCTGACTTTCTCCATGTCCAGATGTTGATAAAGAAACTGTTTGTTCTGACTTTCTACGTGTCCAGGGGTTGATAAAGAAACTGTTTGTTCTTCTTCTTTCCAGACGTTGATGAGTGTGCATTATCTCCCTGCTGGAACAATGGAAGATGCAACAATTTACCAGGAGGATTCCTGTGTAACTGTTCCGCTAGTTATCAAGGAGACTATTGCGAAATTGGTCAGTGGCGTGATTCTAAGTATTGTTATGAATTTTATCATTAAAGGGAAAGGCAACCCAAAAAATCTTTAAATGTTAAATGATAGGATTAATCATATGATAAAGATTTGTCATACAATTCTGTTGATATATGGTCTAGATTTGCTTCAATACTAGTTTGAAAACGTCAAAAATTGAAATTCCCGCGATCTATGGAGGCTGTCATGATGTGTAACTCTTTTGTATTCAAGACCGCAAAAATCAATAATTTTGACGTCGCACCGTCTGTTCCGGTTTTGATGAGATTCTAAGATCATCCACAGCCCCCCCCCCCCCCCCCTCTCCTCCGAATAAGCTACATGAGTTGATTTAATTATTTTTTTCTTGAAAATATTTCTAATGCATGTCAACAACGTCTTGCATATCCATAAAGTCGAAAATAATTCAAAATAACCCTTTTTAAAAAAAAAAAAAATACGCTCACTGGTTATTAGGTGCCTATAACAGAACTTATAATAACCAGTGAGGGTATTTTTTTAAAAGGGCTTATTTTGAATTATTTTGGACTTTATGGGTCTGCAAGACGTTGTTGGCATGCATTAGAAATATTTTCAACAAAAATTTAATTTGATTAACTCATGTAGCTTATTCGGAGGTGGAGGGGGGGGGGGCTCCTGAACCCAAGCACCTGCGAGATCATCAAAGATGTGCATGTGGTAGATCTTACGAATAAATAGGTTGATGCCTTCCTGTCAAGCAGTTAATTACACTAATGCGAAGGGGAGATGTGAAAAAAGGTTATTTTTCGAACTTCCCGACTCAACCAAGTCATTTGAAAAGAAAAGACTACGTAAACTGTGGATCCATCATTTGCGTAATGACAAGTTGGAGTTCAAGACATTTGTATGAAGAACGTTTACCGTCTGCCTTGTCTGCGACTCGACTGAACATCTTTTCTTAATTTCTCCTTGCGAGAGAACGGGCTCAAATCTATACGGCTCCAAACTTAACTGTTCGTGACCTGTCATGTTTACAGTGCTGCTGATGAAATAAACCGGAACAGACTGTGTGACGTCATAAATTAAACTTTAATGGCCACTCTCTTAGCGGCGGGTAATTTAAAATATATGATAGATTAATATTGATTTAATTGTTAAGCAATGAATTTTGTACTTAAAGACTGTCAATTACGATATCAGTAAGTGATACTTTATTCATAAAAGCAACTATGTGGTTAGGGTTGCCTTTCCCTTTAAAGATATAAAGCTTGTTTTAGAAAACGAGAAATTAACGGTGGTAATTGTAAATTAAACAGGCACATGATATGATTTTTATAATGGATATATCCGTGTGTCATAAGAATGATGAATATATGCACGTTTTAGGAGCTGACGCTTGTTCGTCCCAGCCATGTATTAACGGTAGATGTAGCCCGATCCCTGGATCGTTCACATGTCATTGTAAAGCAGGATGGACGGGTTCAATTTGTGATCAAGGTTCAAGATCTATTGTCACATGAAACAAATACTAAAACATGTAAATTCTTCTAGAGATAATAGACATAATGAATATTAACTATTTCTTCGTAGTATTAGACATATAAATTCTTCTAGAGATAATAGACATAATGAATATTAACTATTTCTTCGTAGTATTAGACATATAAATTCTTCTAGAGATAATAGACATAATGAATATTAACTATTTCTTCGTAGTATTAGACATATAAATTCTTCTAGAGATGATGAACATCATACGTACAATGTACTAACTATCTATTCGTTATCTAGATATAGACGAATGTGAACTAGATATATGCGGGTTCCATGGGACTTGCTCTAACAGTAACGGATCATATTTTTGTAACTGCACTGACGGTGTTACGGGTCAGAATTGTGATACAGGTATGTACTGTATACTTATGTAATGTGCATCAAGCAAATCCTTCTAATCTGTTGTACACTAGTATGCGTGACGTTTTTTGACTGAATGTATATCATTCTATTCAAGAATGATTTGTCAGACTTGTGTCACTGTGATAAACTGCTGTAATAATAAAACCTGAGGTAGAAGTGAATGAGAAACCGTTGCTTACAAGATGAATTTTTATTTCCTGAAGGTTAGTAGTAGATATACATATGTAGCTTTTTTTCAATATCTATTACTTTTTGATAGATTTTGATGAATGCGAAAGCGACCCTTGCCAAAATGGTGGGTATTGCATGAACCTGTTCCGTGGATATAAATGTGTGTGTTTGCCCGGGTACAATGGAACGGACTGTGAGCTGGGTAGGTTTTAGGATCACGGTTAAAACATGTTTCAATTTCTCTACTATTATGATTAAAGTATTCAAGATGCAAGGTTTATGTTATCATATCGTGTCTGTTAACGCTGAAGATGTGGATGAATGTCAAGAACAGATTTGTAATAATAATGGAACATGTGTCAATACCCATGGATCATCGTACTGTTCTTGTGTAGCGGGATGGATGGGAAATAAATGCCAGACAGGTTTGAACTATATATCATCAATGAGAAACAAACATTTCCTCCAATTGGCTGCGCGTTTTTCTTAACATACGATATTACACATAACGTGTAGTGTTTTCTATGTAGATATCAATGAATGCTCTATAAGCGGATGTGCTAATGATGGGACGTGTGTCAACAGCAATGGCTCTTTTCTCTGTCTCTGTACTCAGTACTATAAGGGACATCATTGTGAAGAAGGTAGGCATTTACATGAGGATCCTGTTGTATTTTGCCATTGATCATTTGTTTGTAATTTCCTCCAATTATGTCACAGATGTCAATGAATGTGCTGAAAATCCGGGAATCTGTGCAAATGGAGGAACTTGTGAAAATCTCTGTGGTAGTTATAAATGTCACTGTACCGAGGGTCACGGGGGAACCCATTGTGATGAAGGTATTTAGTTCGCAAAGCCCTCTGCGACATTTTCATAATACATGTACATGCATATGACAAATAATTATAGTTGATATAATAAGCATAATTGATAAATTGTAAAGTGGTGCTGGGTAACTTCACTAGACAAAAATACATTTTTTGTAGCTGATTATATCTATTAAGCCGATTATATCGATTGAGCTGATTATATCTATTGAGATGGGGTGGGGGGTTGTTTGTTCCTAGATATTGATGAATGCAAAGAATACAAACCCTGTCAAAATGGAGGAAATTGTACGAACACAAAGGGGTCATTCTTCTGTACGTGTACATCAAATTGGACTGGGGCAAAGTGTGATGAGGGTACTCTCTCTCTCTCTCTATCTCTCTCTCGTTTAATTAAATGATTGTTCACTAATACCAAGATAATTGTAGTATATTCGAAAACTCTTTTACAAATATATATTAAATGTTTAGATGTGAATGAGTGTCGTCAAAGTCCAGGAATATGTAACCATGGCGACTGCTACAACTTTAATGGTGGTTTCGCCTGCTCCTGTCACACCGGGTACATCGGGGTAATCTGTGACACAGGTGTGTGTATCATGATTCTAAAGCAAAATTTCTTCTAACATATTTTATATTGTTTTGTTTTGCTTGCATGCTGTTTGCGCCCCCATTCGAGAATTTTACACTTACGTGGAGAAGTCATTAGCTTTAGGTTGGTGAAGTGTCACCAAATTTTACCTGTGCATGGCGGTCAGGTCGTAGCAATGAGGTTTCTTTATCATACCAATGCCTAACGCGACATGAGGCCTCCATTTTTAAGGTGGGTCCTTAGTCCTGGAATTTTGGGGTTTAGGTAGCATTTTTTGTTTGGAATCAATAAATTAACATTCAGAGTAATGAAAAAAGGCAAAACAGTTAAGGATTTCCATATTAATTTTCATTACAGACACTACTGAAGTCGTGTACCCCTATGTAGATTTTTATGAAATTCATTGGAAACAGTTATTTGTTGTTATTTTAAATTAAAAACAACAAAATATTTTTTGAATTGCATTTATTTATCGGGAAACATGTCAATAACTAAAACACATGTCATGTTCAATATGTTCATCAAGTTTTAGAATGATATGTGCAAAATTATTGAATTATAGCGTTATTCTCCAAAATGTTAAAAAACAAACAAATGTTGACGCATTTTCCTTATTGCATGGTTTACATATCATTTTTTCTGTTTATATTAGTAGATGTACATCTGTTATAGTTATTTATGAAAAAAAATCCATACCTTTCCTTAATAATTTCAAATCTATAACTTCCAGAGTATGTATACCCCCATAAAAAATGAAGTCTGGTACCATACAGTTGAGCTATTCAAAATCACTCGGGATTAAAATTTTATGTAACTTCATGAAAAGACACAGATAATGATTCCTTATCACCTTGGTAAAATGTTAGTCAAAAATAAAGGAAATCTATTGCATAATGAACTTGATAAAATAATTTAATGAAAACAGAGTTATTGTCCTTGGATTCAATATTTTGAAACATATCATTGACTTTTCAAATATAATTAAGACTTTTGAAATATTTTATGGCTAACAAGATTTTTTACAATAACTATTGAAAAAGGCTCCAACAAAATTTATGTTCCTGTCATTAAATCATTGACTTTGCAAAATCCTATGACGTCACAGGAGTGTGGAACTACGTTAAGGTCATACACGACAGACCTGTGACTGGCGAAGAAACGGTCATGACTATATTTTAAATGTCCTGGGTTTGACGCGATGCAGTATTTGGTACAAGGGGCTTACCAATTACGAAGCAAGCGCCCAAACCAGGCAGTTACTGCTACTGGTCAAATTTATTTGTAATGTTATCAATGTAGTACTTTATATTCAACTTCAAGTATTCAATTATGCATAAAATCTTGCAACAGATGTTGATGAATGTTTTTTTGAGCCATGTAAGAACAATGGATCTTGTGTTAATACACCCGGATCATTTCACTGTCAGTGTGTGGACGATTGGGATGGACCATTATGTGAAACTGGTTAGTAAATATTTTTTTTGAAACTGTAAGCATAGATGAAAAGATTCATTTTTAGAGGGGGTCTTATCCTTCGAAACTAATGATAATTCAAAAATAATTCATAGCCGTAACATAATTTATTTTATCATTGTGAGAAAGTAGTTCCTGTGCAGCGTTTTGTTTTCTGAACATTCTAGATCTGTGTAAAACTGAAGCTGCCAGATTAGTCTTCGTCGTGGATTCTTCCTATAGTTCCCAAGGAGAAATATTCAGAAAACAACTGCAATATATCATCGACGCCATTCTACGAATAACGATCTCCGACGAAAAATTCAAAGTCGCTGTCATTTCGTATGGTACAAAGTCAAACGTGGCCATTGACTTTGACTCCTATCAAAACAAAACGGAACTTCTTGAGCAAATCAACAATGTCAGTTTTATCAACGGGACAACAAATATGGCGTCGGCTTGTAGTGCAGTCAAGAGAATATTGCCATTAACTCCCCATGGTTACCAGTTCGTATTTCTCTTCACGGATGGGATGCCTACAACTTTGAGTACTGCAGTCAATTCTATTAGTGATTTAAGAACATATTTGAAAAGATCACAAGAATGGAATGAGGTATTTCTTGTGGCGTTTGGTGACGACGTCAGGCATGAAGGATTTACGATGTTGTCGGGGGATCGGCGTTACAGCGATGTGTACCCTAGCACTGATCTGGAACCGTTGTATCAAGTGTTCAAGAGAAGGGTCAACGTAAAATGTAAAGGTATGACTTGATTCAGTTGAACAGTTTAAAATAAGTCATTCTTGACTTCATTCTTCACTTTTCATAGAGATAGAGATAGGTCCATGTTTGCCCAACTCTCAAATTGGTATTTCTTACAAGAGTTATGAGATTGATCACTGTTCGTCTTCTTCACCTTTACATAATCCTTAGATATCATGTATTCCGTTCTAGTCAACTTACTACAGTTCATGTTGTGTTTCAGCCTGCAAGGTAAGACGGGATATGGATTTAGTTTTTGCTTTGGATACATCTTCCGCTCAGTCACCGTCTACTTACCTTGCATGTCGTGGTATATTTCAACAACTTCTTCAATCCATGGATGAGTTCGTTTTCTTGGGTCCCAACCTCATACAAATAGGTGCTGTTCACTTCTCTGATGAAGCCTCGTACTTCTTACCAATGAATTTTACTCACGATATAGATACATTTGCTAGCACTTTTCAGGACTCAAAACAAGATGATTATAACAGTACATCGCGCTTATCGAACGCACTTCGGTTTATTCAGCGAGAAATGCTTTCAAACAAACGGGGGACTAGAAACAGTGCTTTGAAGTATGTTATTTTGGTATACAATGGATTTGACAAAAATGCTACGGATTCATTCAGTGTTGCAGAAGACATGATTAATAAGGGAATAACCTTGATTTCAATAGGTGTCGGTACGAATTACAAACACGAAGATGTGTTAAAAATGAGTTCCAGTCCTTTTCATGCATATCTAACGGAACAAGACACATCAACTAATCAGTGGACTTTGCTTAATTCTGAGTTGGAATTCATAAAAAAGGTTACCAATAGTCGTCTTCAATGTACAAACAGAGTGAATGCCTGAACGCAAAAACGCTGTTTTATATGAAATTCGTCATTATAAACGGGGGTATTTTTCTACTCTCAATTTTTAGATCAATAGGTTTAATGATTTTGTAAATATCTTGTTGTATTTGTATTGCTTTCTACCATGAACAGTTTCATTTCTACCTTTTACATCAAACATCGTGCTCTTCGTCATCTTTTGTTTGCTTTATCTTAAAATGTAAGGCGTGTTTTGTATATTAATACATTTATCTTTATATGCTATATAATAAAGGATGATAGTAAGCCATTTTCCGTCTTGAATTTTAAATATACTTCAACTGATTTTAAAGATAGGTCAAATGCTGTCTGACATGTTTCATACCGATTGTTAGGCCGTTCTTGGCACACTAATTTTGACTACGGATAACTCCGTTTACCTGATCAGGATATAGGGCACACGGCGGGTGTGACTGGTCGACAGGGGATGCTTACTCCTCCTGGGCACCTGATCCCACCTCTGGTGTGTCCAATCCTGCACATAAGCAAATGTTCAAGTCAAGATATTTATTTAACCAAGGCGATTTAATGGACAAATCGCATACACTGGTTCAAGTTTTCATCAAAAATATGTGCAGAGTCTATTTTACAGAAATTATCTTTCTTAAAATGCATTAAAACATGATTAGAAACATCGTCGCCCGCTTCGAGTTCTATCGAGAAAACATCGTCAACTTCGATCAATGAATTTACAGTTGTACGTGTACATGGGTAAGAATTCCAACAACCAATCAACTTAATAATGCCTCCCTGGCCAGGCAGCACATGTTTTAAATTCATAAATCCGTCGTCCAATAAGTCTGTAAAATGAAGAGTTTTAAGAGCCTACCTATGTTTGGAGCTGCCGTCTGCCATCTTGTTTTGTCCAATCCTGCACACGATCATAGAGGTCCTGATTCAGACTTTTTTTTTTAATTTTTCAGTACTTTAACAATTATGAAATGAAACTGGAATACAAAATTCAATCCACCAAAGGATCTAACGATGATGTGGATTTCTATATTCGTCAACATTGTTTGAAGATGCACGATTTATTGCTATAGGAATGCTAATCCCCCATTTGGCTCTCAGTCCTAAGATCTACCCTTTCTAACAAACACTGTTATATGATCTGTGTTACATATAAGACGTGGAGACGAATCATTGGGAAATGAATCATTTTAAGTTATTCAAAACTAGTGCACAGTGCACCTACGGTACCTGTGATAGATAGGAAAACAGGGGAGGATCCAATAATTTCACATTCACATAATATCAATGAACTACCGGATATAGTGATGTTTAAGTTGATTTTCTTTGCATATATATATACCCTAATCATTCATTATTCCTTAAAATCGTAATAATACCATTCCACACTCAATCACACAATTCACGCACAAAACATGCATATATATGCCTTGAATAACAGTGATCGTAATGTATAATTAAGCATACCCTTTGGTTTTTGGTCTCATATCTTTTTAAAAAGTGGTACTCGTCCCCACTCTCAACCCTTGCCATTTTATCATTTTTTACACTTTTTTTTACATATCAGATCGAGTGCCCTTCATATTTTCTCCCAAACTTTATTTTCTTAAATTGTGGAGAGCAGGGTGTTTAATGCATCACGGAAATGGTTTTAATCCATAACTTTAAAGTTTACATATTTCACATTCTCTACTATATCGAAAATAGTGGAGGGTGGTGGGGGGAGCTACGTGCCTTCATTGCTCTAACGTTCTCCACGATTTTTGTAAAAATGAAAAGCGTAACTCATGACGAAATGCGTCAAATATTGCACGCCACCCCTCCCCATAAAATTTTCAAAGTTTAATCTAGCTGCAGAAGAAATGTTTTCATTTCTACGGGATTGTAGTGAAATAATATTTATAAATATTTTCCTATTTAATGCAATACGTAATGTGAAGTTATTGTTGATATTTGCCTTCAAGTTGTATAATCTCTAAAAACAAATCAAGCGGTATTAACAAACATTAGAATCCGTTTGTCTGTAAACTTTATACAGTCTTTAACTTCTTCTCCAGAACCCCTAAGACACTCAAGTAAAGAGAATTTTTAAAAAATTAAATAAAATGTCAAACCTCTTTAAAAGGGGAGATAATTAAGAAATACAGAAAATAGGTTGATTCAAAATTACTTAAATCATGGTTCCCAGCGTAGGGTGGGGTAAGAATAGAGCATGAAAGTTTTAAATGGAGATCTACAAAAAAAAATCTTTTAAAATCTTCTCGAGAACATCAGGGTCTTGTTTAGCTGTATCATTATACCCGCGTTTTAAGGTAATGCCGATCGAAGTCTGCTCATACTATGGGAGTGGGGTTAGGGTGGGGCCACAATAAACGAAGACACTTTCATCAGTCATATCTATACACCTTCTTTAATCACGTCTACTCACCTTCATCAGTAACATCTACACACCTTCATCAGTAACATCTACACACCTTCATCAGTAACATTTACACACCTTCATCAGTCACGTTTACACACCTTCATTACTCACACCTACAGACTTCATCAATCACATCTACACAAATTCATCAGTTACATTTACACACCTTCATTAGTCGCATTTGCACACCTTCATCTTCATATCTACACAACTTCATCAATTACATTTACACAACTTCATCAGTCACATTTACACACCTTCATCAATCACATCTACACATCTTCATCTGTAACATCTACACACCTTCATCTGTCACATTTACACACCTTCATCAGTCACGTTTACACACCTTCATCAATCACATGAACAATTAATGCCTAGGGGGTCTTTTAGCATTCCAAATATTTCTATTAATTTTGTCAGAAATGAAATAAATGCTATGTCAAATTCGAAGGCTACGGGGTTAGATGCTATTTCTGTAAAGCTGTTGAAAATTAGCTCGGGTGTGATTGGTAAAATTTTAACATATCTGTTAAACATGTCTATAAAAAGTGGTGTGGTTGCATCCGAATGGAAAAAAGCTAGAGTTACCCCTCTTTTTAAATCTGGTGACAATTTTATGGTGAACAATTATCGACCCGTGTCAGTTTCAGCAATCGTGAGCAAAATTATAGAAAGACATGTTTTTAACTCATTTTACGAGTATTTGGATAAAAACAATCTTTTAACGGAACATCAATCCGGTTTTAGACCAAAGCATTCTTGCGAAACAGCACTTCATAACATTATTGATAAATGGTTAAGTAATATAGATAGTGGCAAATTAACAGGTGTTCTTTTTATTGATCTAAGTAAAGCCTTTGACACTGTAAACCACCAGGTATTGTTACACAAGCTTTCATCATTTGGTATTTGTCAAAATTCCTTTAAATGGTTTCAGTCTTATCTTAGCGGAAGATCACAATGTGTTAGATGGAAAGGTGTTTTGTCAGATGAAAAAGATGTTACAATAGGAGTGCCTCGGGGGTCCATATTGGGTCCATTGTTCTTCATTTTATTTGTTAACGATTATCCTAAATGCCTAAAGCACTCAAATGTCTCTATATATGCAGATGATACATCTCAGGATGTTTCACATCAATCTATTGATGTTGTTGAGCAAAGGTTACATGATGATCTTTTAAACTCTATGAAATGGATGCAAAGTAATAAACTTATTAAATGAATTTAGCGAAAACACAATGTATGTTGATTGGCACTGCACAAAAACTCTCAAAGTGTAGAAAAATGTGTATCAAAGTAGGAGATATTGTTTTAGATACTGTTAAAACGGCCAAACTTCTTGGTGTACAAATAGATGAATGTCTAACTTGGTCTGTACACATTGATTCTTTATGCAAGAAACTTTCACAGAAAATAGGCATTTTACGTCGTCCGCAAACTTTTATGTCAAATGCAGCATTATTGAAAATTTATAACACTGTTATATTTCCTCATTTTAACTATTGTTGCACAGTTTGGTGCTCAACCAAAAACAGGGGTTTTATTGACAGACTTTTTAAGTTACAGAAAAGGGCAGCCAGAATTATATTGAAAGTGAAAGTAACTCAGACTTCTACAGCTGATATTTTTAGTGTTCTTAAATGGATGCCTGTTCATGATTATTTTGTATATAGAAAACTAGTGCTTGCTTTTAAGGTTCTTAATAACATGAGACCAGAATATATGAACGTTTTTAGTTTTGTCAGCCAAGTTAGTTCCAGAACAACAAGAAGTAGCGATAGTGGCATTTTATATTTACCAAAAGTCCGAACTGAATATTATAAACGGTCTTTTAAGGTATCCTCCACAATTTTATGGAATCAGTTGCCCGAGTCTGTCAGAAGTTGTGGTTCTATTACATCTTTTAAATCAACATATTTGCAGCATTATTTCTCAAATAAGTGATATATAGATATGATGTATATGTTTATTTTTCCCCCAGTGATATCGTGTGTGTATTTTATGTATATATTTTATATTATGTTATCTATTTTTCTATTCTCTCATTTATCTGTCTGTGAATATGTTTTATACAGGACCACAATGTAAACTAGTCATTTGTACTAATTGTGCTATCCTGTCTAAATAAAAGAATTTATTATTATTATTATTATTATTATTACATCTACACAACTTCATCAATTACATTTACACACCTTCATCAGTCACATTTACACATCTTCATCTGTCACATCTACACACCTTCATCTGTCACATCTACACAACTTCATCAGTCACATTTACACATCTTCATCAGTCACAAATTATACAAATTTTCGTCAGTCACAGTACATCTACACAACTTCAGAATTTTGTTCTCATAGTCTACTCTGTCGTCACAACTTTTGTCAAAAACTTGTCCTCACTAAACACGTTTTAACATTCTCTCTCTCTCTCTCTCTCTCTCTCTCTCTCTCTCTCTCTCTCTCTCTCTCATATATATTTGTTCCAAAACTACTATTCTCATATAGTATATAGTATGATCTTAGCTGGAAATTTCAACGTACGAGTTATCTTATTACATGAAGTTTATGTTTTGAAATTGAAAGTAGGAATGGCATGAGAATGTTTTCATCATACCAACAGGCTATTCGGGAGTTCAGGCGATCTCCTTTCTTTACTAAGGGATTGCCTTTAATGGTATTGTTGCATTTTAATTCATTTTTTTTTTTAAATTATGACCATATGTAAAACCAGTTTTCTTATACATGTTAACGGACGTCCAAACCAAATTTACATGTTACCAGGGCCACAGGGTTTTGACACAATCCTGTGACCAGGCATGGATCCTGCAAACTAACAAGCTGGAAATTGAAAGAACTTCTCCTAAAGCGAGATATTTTCGTGAAAACGCAGTTATTTCTTCAGCGAGAGTAAATATATCCCGTGCAACCCAATGACAGGGATCGAAATTAACATTTCATAACTAGCAAATATTGATAGTTGGTAAAATGGATAGTAAAAACCGGGCCGGGTCACCTTCGTAAACCGATTTCTTTCGTTTTCTTCGTTGATATGTCTTTGCTGGTTTTGAAACTTACAGAATATATTCTTAATGATACATTCAGTCTTCAGTACAAAATTTAGTACATAATATTACCTACAGATAAAGAATGCAATGATTGTATAAAATCTGGTTGGTAAAATGGTTAGCGAGACCAGAACACACATTATTGCATATTTTCTGTAAACTATGCACCTGCTGCTGAAAACATTGTATTTTTTCAATTCATAGAGAGTTGAATTTGATACTCAATGCATTATTTGACAATTTCAATGCCATTTATTTTACTTATCGGCGATTTTTCCAAACCCGGGCCAAGAGGAAACCGGATGCAGTTGACCCAGGCCAGCGTTATTTATTCTGATTTAGTTGCTACTGTTTTTGATTAATTAACCGTAATTGTGAGATCAAAATGATATCCATTCATAATTAGTAATTGATGGAAAGCTGAATTATGTTCAGGATGCGTCGAAGATGAAAGTAACAGCTAACACCTTCAGTTTTTTCGGAATTTTAATATTCGGCCATGGGTACCAGTGTCCGGTTTCCTTTTGACCCGGGTTTTAATAAATCGTAAATATCAAATAAATAATTAAGACTCACATAACAGGTACTGCAGCATTTTGGTGATAAATTGTCATAATATTTATCTAAATTATGTCTAGTTTCATTATTGTGTAACATATATCAGTTGTAATCACAGAAAAATGTGTATTTTTTCTCGCTAGGTACCCATTTTACCAACCTGAAATAAACAATCGTTGATATTTTCACAATGAAGCAAATTTATGCCGTAATTTTTGTAGTGAAGACCCAATGTATCATCTAGATTAAGATTAAGAAGTTTCACATCAAACGAAAATAAAGTAACAAAGAAAACTAAAAAATTCGGATTACGAAGGTGACCTGGCCCAGCCCGGTTTTTACTACCCATTTTACCAAGTATCGCAAATATTAGCTAGTGGATTATTTTCCAACTAGCAAAATTGAGCATTTACTGTTTGACAGGAAGTTAAGAAAACAGGCATATCTCTATATCAAAATATAGGGAAAATCTTTAAAAATATTCTTTAAAGTGCGATAATATAGATAAGATTGAGAGTTCTTTCATTTACCATTAATTTAATGAATTATCAGACAACAAACATGCATCATTGGTGCATGGTGAGGGTCATAGGGTACACTTTTGCGGCATACTCGCTGTCCAGAGATCTACCACCTATTTACATCACATGGTTTGAAATCTTGAAGACTGTTAGTGTCAATTCAAACTTTATGTTCAAAACTTTAGGAAATTTCATCTAAAAAATTCAAGTTGAAAAAAAAAACACGAACTCAAAGTGTTTGACTATATCCTACAACAGGACACCGCCTGAAGCAGTGACACTAACACTTTCTTGTGTCATGTAAACATGGACAAGATCAACATGCTTGCTATTTTAATCAGACGTCTCTGAGACGCCCGAAGTGTGCTTGGACTAGGCCATCTTCGATATCACTGACTGAGACAAGGCCTCAGTTATTTATTCCATCCACGGTTACTTTTTCAATACTTATATATTTATTATATCTTACAAATCACATTTTCCTCTATGAACCAACCAATTTCAGCTCGTGGCGCAATCCATTCATGTTGACTATGAACGGATTATGAACTACCCTAGTTTAAAGCACACGACTGAGAGAGACTAATGATTTGAAAAAAATACAACATGTGTTACAAAGATCTCATAAAGTCACACCTCGGATTAAGATTGTGAACTTACGTGGATTATCATCCCAATATTGTCGTCTCTTAGCTCCAGAATACAGTGCACCGTGCCATGTTGATAATGTTAATTCTATGCTAAGTTAGATAACTCTTTCTTTTGTGTTTATGTAACTCTTCAGTTTGGGGAGTGAGTTTTAGCATTATATTAAATGGAGGGAACCTCATGGTGTTGTGTAAATTAACAATTGGTAGCATATAGCGTGGTTCCGAGAAGGAAAAGGACACTCCATTAGTGTGAATGAAGGCTGAAAACTGTGAGTGATAACTTTACCAGTGTTTCAAAGTGAATTCTTAAGATTTGAGTAGGAAAAACATGGCAACAAAAATCAACCCACCAAAATACAGTCAGTCAAAATCTTATGAGCTATACAAACAGGAGTTGCTTGCATGGAAAGAAATTACAGAATTAGAAAAGAAGAAACAGGGAGTAGCAATTGCCTTAACATTACCTGAAGATGATGAATCAAAAATTCGTGAAAAAGTGTTTGATCAAATTAAACTGGATGACCTAAAGAAGGAGACAGGGCTTGAAACATTAATTGAATTTCTAGATAAACACCTTGCAAAGGATGATCTGGCTGATAGCTTAACAAAGTTTGAAGATTACAGGAGAGCAGAGGGACAGACTTTTGTGGAATACATAAGCGTGTTTGATGCAAAGTACAGGAAAAAAGAAAAAATTGAAATGAAATTGCCACCTGAAATCTTGGCATTCAAGTTACTGTGCAAAGCTAACATTTCAAAAGAAGAGACTATGATTGTGCTAACCGGGATGAACTATGATGAGAAAACTACATTATATGAACAAGCAAAATGCTCTTTGAAAAAGTTTAAAGGTGAAGTGTGTGATTCCAGCTCTGCTCATTCAACAGGACCAAGTATCAAGTTGGAACCTGCATTCCTTGTTGAGAATGAAGAAGCCTTGTTAGCAGCTGGGTATGTAAGAAATCAATCTTATCGACCTGGATTTTCTGGAGGCAAACGTGGTGGATGTGGTCGAGCCTATGATAGCACGAAGTCACAGGGTTATCATCAGCCGGAATACAACTCATTCAAATCAACGGCTAGTCAAAAACAGGGAGGACTTAAGAAGGACATAAATCCTACTGGCAGTGAAGGTAAACTATTGACCTGTAAGTCATGTGGCTCTTACAGGCACATGATTACAGATTGTCCACATAGCTGGGAAAACATGGCAAAGGTTAATATGTGTACCACAGAACATGCAGTGTTATTTACTGGATTTCAACGAGAAGACATGTCTCGTTTATGTGTGGATGCCCAGAACTCTGCGGTGCTTGACAGTGGATTTTGTAGTACAGTTTGTGGTCAGACATGGTTCAACAGTTATATTGAGTCTTTAAGTGATATGGACAGGAAGAAGATAAAGTGTTCTGACAGTAAGAAAGTGTTTAAATTTGGAGGAGGAACTTGTCTCAAGTCTACAGGAGAGTTCAGCATTCCCGCTGTTCTAGCAGATAAAGCTGTAACCATTCAAACAGATGTTGTAGAATCTGACATATCCCTACTCTTGTCTAAAGATTCCATGAAAAAGGCTACCGTGAAAATGGACTTGGAGAATGATACAGCCACAATATTTGGAAAAGACATAGATTAAACTTGACAACAGCTGGCCATTATTGTGTTCCAATAGATAAGTGTGATACTGTAGCAGTTGCAGATGTATGCAAGGCAGAAACAATAGATAATGATGAAAAACTTTCTCAGGACAAACTTCTCAAACTTCATAGACAGTTTGCTCATCCACCAATGAAGAAGCTAGTAGCTCTTTTGAAAGATGCGAAAAACTGGAAGGAAGAATATCATGAGACATTGTCAGATATTGAGCGAAAATGTGACATTTGCAAGTTGTTTGCCAAAACTCCACCACGACCTGTTGTAGCTTTGCCTTTGGCAACAGAGTTTAATGTAAAAGTTTCAATGGACCTAAAAAAGTGGAATGACAGATGGATTCTGCACATTATTGACATGTGGTCACGATATACTGTATCTGTGTTCATAAGTAGAAAGAAACCAAGTGAAGTAATTGATGCTTTGATGACACATTGGATAGGGGTATTTGGAGTAATGGGGGCCATATTTACTGATAATGGAGAAGAGTTCAGCTCTGAGGAAATGAGAGAAGTGATGTCCATTCTCAATGTCCGTACTTGTACAACGGCTGGAATGAGTCCTTTCCAGAATGGATTGTGTGAAAGGGTACATGCAATTACTGATAGCATGTTAATCAAGCTCGAAGCGGAGTATGGAAAGAAAGACTGTCAGGCTCTACTATGTTGGGCAAATATGGCACGGAATTCTCTTCAAATGTGGAACGGATTCAGCAGTCACCAACTTGTTTTTGGAACCAATCCAAACCTACCTAATATTATGACAGAAATTACCGGCACTTATGGGCACAACAACCAGTGAAATTTTTGCTAAACATTTGAACGCTTTGCATTCAGCTAGAAAAGCTTACATCCAAACAGAAGCTTAGGAAAGAATACGGCGTGCACTGAGAAGTAAAGTCAGAGCATCGGAGCAAGTTTTCAATAATGGAGACAGTGTATTCTACAAAAGAGAGGTAAAAGAAAGATGGGTAGGACCAGGAAAAGTTGTATTCCAAGATGGTAAAGTGGTTTTTGTATGTCATGGCAGTGTGTTTGTTCGTGTACTTTGTAAATTTGAGGACAGTTCTTTTAGAACAGGAAATGAAGAGGCAAAGAAAACTACTGAGGGTGAACACTGGAATGCCAGAGAGACAACAAACTCTAAAGCAAGTGAATATGAGCTGTCAGAAATTATAGTCAATAAGGAATCTACCAGAAACGGAGACAGTGCTTCAGGAAGTGTGCATCTTAAAGCAAATGACAAAATAGCTTACAAACTAAATACCGATGAACCTCGGAGAAAAGCAACTGTTCTTGGTTTAGCGGGAAAAGCAACAGGCACTAATAAGAACTGGTACAACATACTAGATGACGTAAGTGAAGACAGAAAAAGTGTTGACTTTGGTTGCCTACCATGGAAAAATGTTGACAATGTAGTAGTTGACCAATTGTCAGTTTCAGTTGATGAACAAGAGGTCAATATAAGTAATGTTGATGAGGGTGAAATGAAAGAAAAGAATTTCATAAAGGCAGCTAAAGAAGAGGAGTTACAGAAACTACTAGATTTTAATGCATATGAAGAAGTCCCCGACTATTTTTATGCCCCTGAGATCGAAGATCGGGGGGCATATTGTTTTTGTCCTGTCTGTCATTCTGTAATTGTCTGAAACTTTAACCTTGCTAATAACTTTTGAAAAGTATTTGCTAGAGCTTTGATATCTCACATGAGTATTCCTTGTGACAAGACTTTTCCTTTTGTACTAAACCATTTGACCTACTTTTAAAAAGATTGACATTTGTCATAACTTCTAAATGGTAAATATTAGAGCTTTCATATTGCACTTGAGCATTTCTTGTGACAAGATCTTTCTACTTGTACCAAGATATTGTCTTTGTGACCTTGACCATCTTCGGAATTGGCCATTATCGGGGCATTTTGTGTTTCACAAACACATTTTGTTTTATACAAGTTTGGAGTGTTTACATGTCCATCTCCTGTGATACTGAAAATAGCGATTGAAAACCCAGCATTGCAATTTATTTAACCCTGATCAGGCATCAGTCTGTATTATTAGCTCAAAATCTCACATTGCAACAGTATTATATTCTTTACACAATCAGAGTTCACTGTTCTGTATCGATGTTATTACTATTCAACAGTAATGTTTTTACAATTTTTAATTGTCCAGATACTGGTATATGCATAATATTCTAAAATGCATGAATTTTCAGCACTTCATCGGTGCTTGAAATTAGCGAGTACATTTGAAAAATAGTGAGTAAAAATAGTGGACACTCGAAAATCTTAGCGAGTGGTGATTTACAAACTATGATCGTATCCGTTTTATACGGTGATGCGCTATTCGCTTTTCTTAAACTTGCACTCTGAATCATACAAACGCTTACACCAACGACCGATTTCAACAACCGTTTCTATCCGGATTTTTCTTTTATGATTTTTTAAGAAACTCGGAGTCAAACAAATGCTTTAGAGGTTGGACATCACATTATGATGAAAAATATAGACATGTGCCATGAGTCCTGTTCACCTATAAGGGTGATTAATATCGGAGACTATGTTTTACCAAGTCTTCCGGTAGTTATTTTTATCAGAATCATGAGAATGTCCTGTCTAAATTCATTGTCATATTGAGGTCAGGTTGTAGTGATGACACGAGTGCATTGCTCACTTTATAGACAATTATCAAAAAAGTTCATAGGACTCGTGATCGTGCTGTTTATAAAACCATGAGTCCGGTATTCGCTTTAAAAATCACTAGGGCATGAAATTGGAAGACTGGATCTAGACCTGCGGTAAACAGGTTGTGGATTAGAAGTGCGATAATCAAGAGACCTAAACATTGCACCATATGACTTACATAACTTAGTGTCTTGTCCAAACGATGCCTGTTGACCCACTAGGCTCAGTAATGATGGGGAAAATCATTGATTTAAAAAAAAAAAAAAAAAATAGCGCTGCTTCATTATTTTTATTTTAGCTAGGTTTTTGTTTTAGGCTGTGAATTTTTTACCCACAAGCTAAAATTAGCCTGTGGTAGAAAAAGTGAATTTCAACCCCTGCTTCATGTTATATTGTTTCACTTGAGAAGACAGTTTTCTGGCTTGTGGACTTCTTTTTCATTGCATAGGAAACTTCTAGCCCAAATGTGTGTCAAAAAATGTGAAATTACTATGTTACCAATTTTGTAACAATGTTTACAATTTACATGTTCTTGTTTACAGTTTTAGTAGTTTGGACAATTTTCTTTACTAAAGAAAGAATTGGAGTGTTTACATATCCACTTGATTTTAACCTTTCACGTCTTATTGACAGGTTGTATTGTGCAATTCCAAAGTATGCCATTATCAATTTTATCTTTGACATTTGGTTTCATTATGTTGGTCCATAAAAAATAAGCTATTAAACATATACTGTCATATGTCAACCTATCATATGTTATCTTTCTGTTCTGTTGACATATTAAACTTTGTTCCATACCTTTATCTATATTTCTTTTCATTTACTTTATTATAGCATTCATGTTTTTTCACAAGAGTTCAGCACCTGATTTAGCTATGAATAGCTGAAGAGCTAAGTGCACAAGATAAAATGGTGACCCTGACTATGAGATACAAACCAAGAATATTGAGGTTTAATAAGGAAGGAATTATCTCGGCGAAATGATAACCAAGAATATCAAGTTCTGGATCATATTGATTAAACTGGCCACAAGACTAGGAGGTCACAATACAAGCATTCCTTTAGATATTCATTTTGGCCTCAAACCGCCGCGGTGGCCAAGAGGTTAGAGTGTTCGCCCCGCATGCGGAAGGTCGGGGTTCGAATCCCGGCCGCGACAGACCTAAGTCGTTCAAACAGGTAGTGAGTTCCATCGCCAAATGCTCGGCATCAGGTGTGAATGCCACGGGTCCTCCGGGATGACCTTAAAAACGGATGACCCATGTCACAGTAGGTGTGACACGCTAAAGAACCCACTGCTCAATGGCCATAAGCGTCGAACATAGGCCTAAATTTGAAGCCCTTCACCAGTCTTGGTGACGTCTCCTTTTGAGTGAAAAATTCTCAAGCGAGACGTTAAGCAAGATACAATCAATCAAACTATCAAAACCATACTAAAGGAACAGACTTCAAGAAAATTTCGATTTTGAACACTTCTTTTCTTATATTAAAAACACGAATAGGAAGTTGTACGTAAATCTGCAATTCAAGACCTGTGTCTGATTAAAGTATTTGTCTGGAGAGTTTTCATATGAATTGTCATATTAGCATAACTGCAACATTTCTCAAAGTTATGCATTGAATAATTTGACCCCCGTCTTTCAGTACTTTCAGTACTTTGATTTTTTAATTTTAGTCTATGTATTTTGAAAAGGTCTATTTGCAATCTCTGAAAAAATGTAATTCTTATAACCATGTCATTTGAAAGCATGTCAGTTTGATAAATTATGATATGTTACATGTATTAGAAATTTTAATTGTTCTGCTTTCTTTTGCAGTTATTTATGATGACAGGCACAGCAATATTGGTACAAACACAAAAATTGGTGTACAGACGAAGAGATAAGAAGAAGTCATCGGTAATCTTTAGTTTTGACATGTTCTTCATTTATTTTAGGGCAATCAGATAGGTTCCATTGCCTGTGTTGTGTAGTGGCTTCTCCCCATAATGCTACCCACTCCCTTAGTACATAGTTACATCTCACTCTCCACCCCTTGGGATATCTGATTTTATTATTCATATGTATATATAGTGGGATTTCCACCATAGAAAGGTGGAAAACAAACAGTGATCAATATTATAACTCCTATAAGGAATACCAAATTAAAAGTTGGGTAAACACTGAACCCTGGACATATCTGAGGTGGGATCAGGTGTCTAGGAGGAGTAAGCATCCCCTGTCAATTGGTCACACCCACTGTGAGCCCTCTATCTTGATCAGGTAAATGGAGTAATCTGTAGTCAAAATCAGTGTGTAAAGAACAACCTAACAATTGGTATGAAATGTGTCAGACAGCATTTGACCCAATTACAGGTTGTATTGGCAAACTAGATTGTTTTAACAACTATAGAATTCGCAAAATATTGTCTTTGAACGAGATTGTTGAAACCCCTGTAAGATCAACTAGATTGGCAGTAGCCTGCCTCAATTTAAAAACTGATCGTATGCAGAACATGTGGTAGACTAGCTGCAATAATGTAGCCCTATCCAATTTTTTTTTATTCTGACGTTTTCGGGATAGGGCTACAATTCCATAGGATCTCCGTAATGGTGCAAAATAATTTTATGAATAACCGACAATAAACTCTGTGTATTAGTCCCAAATGTTGTTTACACCAAAAGGAGTACCAACTTTGTGCTCGGGCATGCCTAATATAGGTGTTTTTCATTAAATATAATGTACAGCATGCAAAATTCTTCGTCTGCTCCGCCATGCTTGTTATCGCGAGATCTCGTAGGTGGATCTAATGAAAAGCCCAAACATTGACAATCAGCGCGAAAATGTAGTTACTGAGCCACTTCGACAAAGAAAGGAAAATCATATTGTTGCAGAAAGAATTTACACTCTGCTGTTCGGTTTTTAACTTGATATTAAATTCAAACCTTTTCAATACCGACGAAATAGCTTTCGCCTCCATACTTGTCCATTGATGTAAATACTACCTTATATGGCATATGCAAATGACTTGACAACCGGAAGTTGAAACTTCAGTACATCAAACATGGCGCACAAATATGAATCGAGAAATTGGAATTTATCGAAATTGTTGAAAACGGTAGAATAGAGCCTCACAAATCTAAAGTTGCAGGTTGTAAATTTATATATTGACTAAGAAACATAGAATATCATTTTATTTACGTAAAGAAAGTCAGGAAATGTTTAGAATGAGCGCAAATGTTGCGGGAGTGAATCACTCCCGCATTTGCACCATTACGGAGATCTTAAGGAGTTGTAGCCCTCTCCCTAAAAAAAAAAAAAAAAAAAAAAAATCAGAGAGGGCTACATTATTGCAGCTAGTGGTAGACTTGCCCTCAAACATATATGTTTCAGATTTTTTACAATATGAGACATTAGGACAACAAGTCCACAGTTATTATTAAAAATTAGAACTAGCTACAAGCAAAAGTACATTTTTTTTATATAATTTATTTTTTATTTTTTTTTGTTTTGTTTTTACAAATGATTTTCATTTAAGAAATTGAAATAAATACTTACCTGTATATATTAAAAAGCACATTTTATTCAACCTTTTCGAGCATTCACTAAATGACTCCACTAGGCATATTACTGTATTTGTGTCCTTACTCAGCATGTTTGCAACTATGGATTATTACTTGTACAGTATGTATAGATTAAGGTTCATAGACATTTCAGATTATGGGGTAGATATTTCTCACAGAAGGAAGGTGTATCTACTTTCATTTACTTATTGCAGGAAATATGATCATCTTTTTTTTCAGTTACTTACAGATAAAGAAACCCAGAAATTTATTGAAGAGTTTGGTCAAGTTAAAACATTACAGGAACTTCAAAAGGTAAATGAATTTTAGATGCAAATTGTTTTAAAAGACTTTATTATTAAGTTTTGTTTTGTATTTATCTTGCATTTCTTTAATTATTTTTGGGAATAATTTCGTAACAGTCACGTCCCATTTTAAAATTTTTGACATTCAGAAAATGAAAATCTGGTACAACAGTTATTTTACTGACAAATTATTTTCAATCAAGAATGTTAGGTTTCACTTCATTCAGAAAAGTCCTTTGGGGATCCGGGTTAGAATAGGTCCTCAGTACCCCTGGCTTGTCGTAAGAGGTGACTAAATGGGGCGGTCCTTTGTATGAGTCCGCAAAAACCGAGGCCCCGTGTCACAGCAGGTGTGGCACCTGTCGTAAGCGCCGAGCATATGCCTAAATTTTGCAGCCCTTCACCAGCAATGGTGACGTCTACATATGAGTGAAAATTTTTCTAGAGGAATATTAAACAAGATACAATCAATTTCAATCTTTTGACATGTGGTGCAAAGTAAAAGAAAATCAGCATTTTCTTATGCTGTACACATATATTTTATTCCTTTGAAAGTGACACTCTATGTACCTTACATGATAAATCATTTTAGAAAAAATATCAGAAACATCACACATGACCTTAAAACTTAATCATAATCACCACAAATCTGCGTCATCACACTTCTGCAGTACTATAACATTAGAACACAGTACGTACTCGTACTTTACAAATAACTGTTGATTTTTTCATTACAAATGAATCATTTCTGTTACAAGAATTAAAAAAAATTTGAAACTGGATACAAACATTTTGGAAGCTTCTGCAGGACACTGCAGTGCAGAATAGTCATTAGTGCTCCCTCCCTAGATCAGGACTAAGTCACATTGGGATATGATAGTCATTAGTGCTCCCTCCCCCAGATCAGGACTAAGTCACATTGATATATGATAGTCATTAGTGCTCCCTCCCCAGATCAGGACTAAGTCAAAATGGAATATAAACTTTAAAAATCTCAGAAGCACAAAACCTTCAATTTTTCAAATCATATCGTTTCTCTATGATAAATATTTATATTGATCTAATAATTTTGATGTACAGTTAATGTCACATAACATTTGAGATAAAAGTTTAGATTTTTTTATGTTTTCGTTTCATCCTAAAGGGAGATAATGTTTCAGTCTAATTTCTTCTTCATTTTCTTCTTCTTAGCAAAATGCTTCTTCCTGCCATATCATTATCCTACATTTGTATTTCACATAGGATTTGGCATGTAGATACATTACTAATTTTACCATATGACCTTCATATAACCTTTTATAGTGATCTCAAGATCAAATCATTGTGAAAAAATATTTTGGGGAAATAACAATGAAAGAACAACCAAATACAGACTTCTGTTAGACTTGTGTTATATTCTTTGTAGCCAGACAGTTTGTTGTCCCCATTATTCAACTTCATTTGTCCAAGGTGAAGGTCACCTTAGAAAACAAAAGAATTTGTCCAAGCCAAACTTTGTATTGAAGAGATATTAGAAGTTCTTACTTGACACAGAAGTTGCTTTGATGCTATGATATGCCAAGGTTAGGAATCTAAGTTATTTGAGAAACAGATAGCTTCTAGATTCATACCAATGGTCAACAATGTTGCAGCAGGTTTAGCATATAAGAACCCTCACAGGGCTCACACTGGACCAAAATTTTGTGTCGCAACCTAATGCGCGTGCATCGACTCATACACGTTTACTGTAGATCTATATTTCATGTATATTATTCAAGAGGCATATACAACATATCATATCTCTGATTATTCTTACACAATGTATACAACATAGCTTTGTTTAGCTTTGATCACAAATCACTATAATTATTAGGATATTGTGAAAATCGATTGTATTTCAGCAGATTGCTTTTTAGTCAGTCTGATGACATTGCAGCACAATCATAGTTTTATTTCTAAATATTGTTTTTGGCTAAGTTGACTCAATTCTATTTCATACCAGAAAAATATAGGAGTATTTCATAGCATATAAACTGGCTATATTAAATAAAGACAAGAAATGAGTTTCTAAATGTTTATTAATCATTTTAGTAGTGTAAATGACATATATTACTCATTAAATTTGCAGTCTAAAAAAAGTCACTGATGACAAAGTTACTGAAAATTAATTACTGTAATATATAACACATGATCATAGTTTCACATCACATTTTCACTAGCTGCAATAATGTAGCCCTCTCTGATTTTTTTTTTTTTTTTTTTTTTTAGGGAGAGGGCTACAACTCCTTAAGATCTCCGTAATGGTGCAAATGCGGGAGTGATTCACTCCCGCAACATTTGCGCTCATTCTAAACATTTCCTGACTTTCTTTACGTAAATAAAATGATATTCTATGTTTCTTAGTCAATATATAAATTTACAACCTGCAACTTTAGATTTGTGAGGCTCTATTCTACCGTTTTCAACAATTTCGATAAATTCCAATTTCTCGATTCATATTTGTGCGCCATGTTTGATGTACTGAAGTTTCAACTTCCGGTTGTCAAGTCATTTGCATATGCCATATAAGGTAGTATTTACATCAATGGACAAGTATGGAGGCGAAAGCTATTTCGTCGGTATTGAAAAGGTTTGAATTTAATATCAAGTTAAAAACCGAACAGCAGAGTGTAAATTCTTTCTGCAACAATATGATTTTCCTTTCTTTGTCGAAGTGGCTCAGTAACTACATTTTCGCGCTGATTGTCAATGTTTGGGCTTTTCATTAGATCCACCTACGAGATCTCGCGATAACAAGCATGGCGGAGCAGACGAAGAATTTTGCATGCTGTACATTATATTTAATGAAAAACACCTATATTAGGCATGCCCGAGCACAAAGTTGGTACTCCTTTTGGTGTAAACAACATTTGGGACTAATACACAGAGTTTATTGTCGGTTATTCATAAAATTATTTTGCACCATTACGGAGATCCTATGGAATTGTAGCCCTATCCCGAAAACGTCAGAATAAAAAAAAATTGGATAGGGCTACATTATTGCAGCTACATTTTCACTGAAGAATCTTGTTTTCATCTTGAAATCCAGAATGACAAAGTGGTCCTTTCGTGAATCTCATCATGTAGAGGAGAAGGGACTTTATGAAGTCTGAAACAAATTTTAAATGGCTTAAGATGATGTGAAGTCAAAAGATGACAGGATAGCAATTTCAGAAGAACCTACTGTTTTGCGTTTCCTCATGGCCATTTTCTAAATAGATCAAACTAAAGAATAATGCAATTTCCCAACATTCCTCTATTTATACACTGTACTAACGTCAAATGGATTAGAAAATATAGCTGAACATTCTAGTTTACCTTTCTAGATGAAATCGCTTTTGTACTGTGATGAACCGACAAATTAAATTTTATATATTTTTATTAACACGGAAGTATCTTCCATTGACTAGCTTATGTGCACAATCACACGCTTTTTATTCCATCTAGTACAAAATAGGTAGCTCCCCAGTAATGACTCGGGTATCTCTATATTTACGATATGTACTGCACTGTAGGCAACTGGCACGCGCAAAGTTCATTTCATTCACACCTACCTGCACATAGAGGATCAACCCTTTGTTTTGTGTAAACTGCTAAATAAACAAGACGCCCCTAAGTCTTATTGTTCCCATGCGACAGGGTATCCACATTCTGCACAGGTAAAACAGCCCTGAGGCTGTTTGGATGCCAACAGCTGAAATTCAAAATTGCGCGCGAATACTAAAATACGAAATGTCCGTGTCGCATTTCCGGAATTTCTGTCGCATTTTTTTCTGAAAAATCGCAAAATGCGACAAATGCGATGGGCAGCGCGAGCCCTGCCTCACTGGCTGTAAGCACCAAGCATAAGCCCAATTTCTGAAGCCCTACATGGCAAAGGGGACATTTCCGTATGAATGATCTATTCTCACAGGGCGTCCAACAACACACAATCAATCTTCTCAGACCTGTCAAACAAAATATTTACTATGATGTATCAGGGTTTTTTTTTTACAATATCAAATTTGTGTACAAAATTAAGAAAACAAGTGTTTACTGCTTTTTGAAGGGGAAACATGTTATAGTCCACTAAAATTGTTCTCATAGTTCATCTTTGGAGTTCAATTTACTATGGTGAGCATTGTGGCCCATTGACCTGTTTTGTTTGGAGGGGGGAGGGGGGGGGGTGTTGGCGTGTGGGGGGTGGAGGTTTGTTTTGGGTTTTTTTCTATGTTGTTGCTTTTGGGGGGGGGGAGTATATGAAGGTAAATTTAACGCTTTACAGAATCCAAAGTATTATAACTATAAAAAGTAATATTTCGTTCTGTTGTGTTTACCTTACCTTAGCTGAAAGTTTATGTGAGCTTTTCTGATCACTCATTGTCCGTCAATTGTCTGTCTGTAAACTTATTTTTTACTTCTCTTGAAACACTGGGCCAATTCAAACGAGTTTGTTCAAATGAAGGGCCATGTCCTCTTCAAAAGGGTGACAATCACAAAAATGCAAAAATAGGGTGGGGTTATTTAAAAATCATATCAAGAACCACTGGGCTGGGAAAGTTCAACTTTCTGACAAAGTGCAGATTCATGTTTGTTAAAATCATAGCCACCAGGGGTAGGGTGTGGCCACAATAGGGGATCACAGTTTTAAATACAACAAGAGATGTTTGTAAAACACATATGCCCCCCATGGTGCAAAATTGAAAAGGGTTATACACACATCATTTAATCAATTCAAAATATTGAGCAGACAATAAGAGTGGATTGACCATGTGACCTAAAAATCAATAGGGGTCATCTACTCCTTATGCTGTAGCAGTGTACCAAGTTTGGTGTCAATCAAGCAAATGATTCTTAAAATATAGGAGACGATATATTACTATGTCCAATTCAACTATTGACCTTTGACCTCTAAATCAATATGGGTCATCTTCTCATGAAGATATACCAGTGTACTAAGTTTGATGTCTGCCAAGCAAAAAGGGTTATCAAGATATTGAGTGGACAGTATATTACTATCTTCAGTTTGACCTTTGACCATGTGACCTCAAAATCAATAGGGATCATCTTCTCCTGAAGATGTACCAGTGTACCAAGTTTGATGTCTTTCAAGCAAAGGGTTCTCAGGATATTGAACGGACAGTATATTCCTATGTCCAGTTTAACCCTTGACCTTTAACCATGTGACCTCAAAATCAAATGGGGTCATCTTCTCCTGAAGACATACCAGTGTACCAAGTTTGATGTCTGTCAAACAAAGGGTTCTCGGGATATTGAATGGACAGTATATTCCTATGTCCAGTTTTACCCTTGACCTTTAACCATGTGACCTCAAAATCAATAGGGGTCATCTTTTCCTGATTACGTATCAGTGTACCAAGTTTGATGTCTGTCAAGCAAAGGGTTCTCAAGATATTGAGCAGACAGTATATTCCTATGTGTAGTTTGACCCTTAACCTTTGACCATGTGTCCTCAAAATCAATAGGAGTCATCTTCTACTGAAGATATACCAGTGTACTAAGTTTGATGTCTGTCAAGCAAAGGGTTCTCAAGATATTGAACGGACAGTATATTCCTATGTCCAGTTTTACCCTTGACCTTTAACCATGTGACCTCAAAATCAATAGGGGTCATCTTTTCCTGATTACGTATCAGTGTACCAAGTTTGATGTCTGTCAAGCAAAGGGTTCTCAAGATATTGAGCAGACAGTATATTCCTATGTGTAGTTTGACCCTTAACCTTTGACCATGTGTCCTCAAAATCAATAGGAGTCATCTTCTACTGAAGATATACCAGTGTACTAAGTTTGATGTCTGTCAAGCAAAGGGTTCTCAAGATATTGAACGGACAGTATATTCCTATGTCCAGTTTGACCCTTGACCTTTGACCATGTGACCTCAAAATCAATAGGGGTCATCTTCTTCTGAAGATGTACTGGTGTACCAAGTTTGATGTCTGTCAAGCAATGAATACATTTTATGAAACTCAAAGACATATTGCATATAAAAATGGTGAAAAAGATTTGTTTGACATCTGCTGGAACCGCTGGAATCAATTATTTCTTTGAGTGTTGTTGTTTATTTTTATTTTTATTTTTAAATTTTTTTTATTTTTTTTTTTATAAATTTCAATATATATGTACCTTTTTAAAATATATTAAATAATGACTGAATTCCTCTCTCTCTCTCTCTCTCTCTCTCTCTCTCTCTCTCTCTCTCAGAAGAAAATAATATATACATATACCTTTGATAGTTTCTTATAAACATTTTGTACAAGTTTCTTTGCAGAATGTATGTATATATATATATACTGTATGTATGTTTAAAAAAAAAATACAAAAATAAATTTAAAAAAAAAAAAAAAAAGTTTGATGTCTGTCAAGCAAAGGGTTCTCTAGACATTGAATGGTCAGTATATTTCTATGCCTAGTTTGACCCTTGACCTTTGACCATATGACCTCAAAATCATTAGGGGTCATCTACTCCTTAGGATGTACATGTACCAGTGTGCCAAGTTTGACGTCTGTCAAGCAAAGAGTTCTCAAGATATTGAGCGGACATTATATTCCTATGTCCAGAGTAGGTTGATCCTTGACCTTTGGACCTGGAAAACTATAGGGGTCCTCTTCTACTCATAGCCAACTTACAAATTAAATATCATAATCATCAAGTGAATGGTTCTCAAGATATTGAGCGGACAACATGTGGTCTACCGACCAACAGGTGCAAACCAATATGACCCTCTTCTTTGAGGGGGGGGGGGGGGGCATATATTGGGAAAATCTTTAAAAATCTTCTTCTCAAGAACCACTAAGCAAGAAAATTCAAATTTACATGGCAGCTTTCTAACATAATGCAGATTCAAGTTTGTTAAAATCATGCCCCACCCCCACCCCCTTTGGGTGGGGGGAGGGGGTAGGGTGGTGCCACAATATGGGATCAAAGGTTTACATGGGAATATGTAAAGAAAAATCTTCTCAGGAACCACTGGGTCAGGAAAGTTTCCATTCCACTGAAAGTAAAGCTTCCTGAAATAGTGCAGATTCAAGTTTGTTAAAATCATGGCCTCTGGGGTAGGGTGGGGCCACAATATGGGATCAAAGTTCTATATACAGATACATGTATATAGGGAAGTCTTTAAAAATCTTCTTCTGAAGAACCACTGGTTCCGTGAGGATCCGGGTTAAAATTGATCCTCAGTACCCCTTGCTTGTTGTAAGAGGTGACTAAATGCCATGGAGCGGTCCTTCAGAAGAGACCGCAAAAACCGAGGTCCCGTGTCACAGCAAGTGTGGCCCCTCCCTGCTCAAAGGCCGTAAGCACCGAGCATAAGCCTAAATTTTGCAGCCTAATTCATCAACAATGGTGACGTCTCCATATGAGTGAAAAATTCTTTAAAAACCATCTTCTCAAGAATCACGACAAACAGGGGGTACTGAGGACCTATTCTAAACCGGATCCCTAGACCCATTATTTGTGATTTCTTCTTTCTAACGTAGTGCTTCATGAAGCTTAATTATTTCTGATCTGATCATTCACGGCACTCTGGGAAAGCGAAGAGCCTCTTTACTTCTAGTAACATATAGTCATTTACTATCTGACATTGGTGTGGTTGTGTAGAGGTTACATCTGCCGTTGCTTTATTAATTCAGGATACTCAGAAGAATGCCCAGATAGACAAGTGGGCGAATTTCCGGGGACCTCGACCCGACGACGATAAATCCATGGAAACATTTAAAAAGATCAAAGAGGAGGGGGACAAACAAATAAAGAAAACAAACATTAGGATAAAGGGCAGCGAGGACTGGAAAAAATACCAGGATAAGAAAAGTGAATGGCTGGAAACTATTAAACGCCACCAGGACGCTTCCATGAAAAATAAATAGTTTGTGTGTGACCTGTGATGTGTACGTGTAATGTATGTGATGTGTACATGTAATGTGTGTGATGTGTAGTGTAGTGTGTGTGATGTGTACATGCCTGTATACGTAGTTTGTGTGACTAGCGATTTTGTGAAGACGTCTATCTATTCCGAGACTAATGAGCATCGTCAAAATACATTATTTGAAGCTAAAAAGGGCAAATGTTTAGAAATATTTTTATATGTGCTGTGTTTCAAATTATAGTAAGAAGAAAATTGCCAAAAATTAAAATATATTCTGGCAGTTTTTATTCGAGTTTTTCTACTACAAATAACGTATCATCCACAGATATTGTCAGTCCGTGTCAGGAATATTGAATAATGTAATAATCACATCATCATCTCGTCTCTGAAACAACATTTCACCGGGAAAAGTCAGTAACTTTTGTTTTCGCGCTCGCATCAACATGCCGACAAGTTTGTTCGATATAGTCGTGTACGCTTCGAATAGTTGTCCAAAAGAAATACTGAACGAAGCGTCCGCGTTCCTCTGACCGAGATCAGCAATCACGTGACACAATTCCAGGATTTCTCCGCTGATGAGTTCTCCTGCCTTCCGCCCTCTGTATTCCGTCATGGACCCCTCCACGGGACGGCCATAGTTAGGGTCGTCTCTATCCAGTTTTTGTCTGTGTGCCGCTCCCTCCCAAGCAGAGAAAGGATTTATCATTTGTTTTTCTTTATGATCGTCACACAATTTCTGCCATTGGTTTACTTTCCGAGTTATGTCCGCCATGATGGCGTGGATTCTAAAGAAATATAATATCAGTATCAGTATTTTTTATTTTGTGCGGTACATCCAATAATATTTTCATTTCCAATTTATTTGCCTTTGATATCTTTACAAATTGATTTGATATCCATTTCCTCGTGAATGCAAACAATGCGCGTATGGATATACAGATAATATAGTACGTCAATTTTAACGTCTGGGAATTCCAACAGAAATGAAAGTCGAATAAAAATTATAAGAAATAAAAAATTTGAAAATATTTGAGAATATGAACTACAATGCTTCATGTAAGTATACTTTACATTAGCGCTAACGTGTTTTGTGACGTATTCCCGCGTGAATCCTTGCAGTTCATGTCCATATGTAATTTCAAAACTTGAGTTTATTTCTTGGCTGCTTATATTTTCAATTCTCTACAAATTGTAATGATAGCAATTTCCTCGTGAATGCATTGCAGTTGTAAGCAATGTACGCTGTTTGAACGACAGGGAATTCCGACAGAATTAAATGAAAGTAGAAAGTAAATTTATGATGAAGCAGAGAAGACAATACGACTGAGTTGGTGCAATGGCCTACGGTATTCGGATAATACGATGACGAATCGTCATAGTTATCGCACCATGACCTATAAGTCGATAGTGCGATTTCACGATAGTGAATTTCTTGTCGCTACCCAGGTTCCATAAATAGTACATTCAGAATTTGACGGTTTCTGCACACTGTGCATTTGATTATTCTTGAATCTTTGGCATTGGTCCAACACAACAAATTTTCAAGAAATGTTTTACCTATATCAAAAAGGTTTAAATATTACTGCAACTCTTACTTAACATGGTATGACCCGGTGTGTGAATAGTACGTATACTGTATAGATCAGTAGAATTAGTTGCTAGTAACTGGCTACTTAAGAAAAGTTGGCTACTAGTATCCAGCTACTTGAACCAGGAAAAGTTATCTACCAGCAGCCAGCTACTAAAAGTAAGAAAAGTTAGCTACTACAAGATATAAAGGTTATAATTACTGATAGCCAGCTACTAGACAAAGGTTACTGAGTTTGAATATGGTTATCTCTCGGCTGATTTCCTTATAAGAGTGTTATTTGAAAATTGATGGCATATCAAGCTACCCTATATCACTCCTTGTATGTTTAATCGCAAAGTCGTCAGATATCCAATGCAAACACAGAGATCACTGAAGTATTCATGAAAAACTTGAAATTTCATGGTACCTTGAATCAAAATGTATTAGTAGCTGATTTCCGTAAGCGAGATATCTGATTTAGATAAGATGAGTTTTATTCCAATTTTGGACCCAGAGGGCATAACAGCAAGACAGTTTATAAAGAAGGAAATTTCAAAAAAGAAAGAAAGTTTACAACATTAGCTACAGGTTACATAGACTGCAAACTACATGTGGATGTAGCATGTTAGGGAAACGAGTACATACATATATGAATTGCTAATCATGTGTATACACAAGTAAATGGACAATATCAGTATTATACCAACATATGAATAATAAACTACAATGTATAATGAATTTTGCAGTTTTAAAGCATCACTTCTTTTTCTGAAAGTTTGAACTAAATATCCACTCAATTTGACAATTACTGGTTTGTCTTCATTAATCATCAACCAAGTATTTGTCCTCATTGGTTAAATAGATAAAAAAAAATTGTTCAGCTTGTATATACCATTAAAAAACATATTTCTCTCTTCAATATAGAATGGACAATCTGAGGAAATGAAATTCATCTTTTACACAATTAAGGTTACATAATTCACATATTCTTTTGTTTCTTTCTAAAGAAATCTTCTGGCCAGAATTGGTTTTTGTAAATTCATATCTTCCTCTTTCAATTCGAAGGTCATGTGCACTAATTCGAAATCTACATAGAGTTTTTCTTAATTCTAGGGGTTCTAAAAATATATAACTTTCCATAGTAAAGTATTCTTTATACGAAAAATATGTTGTGAGTTTTCCTGATTTCTGACCCTCTTCACATCTTTTTGACCAGTAAAGTAAAAATTGTTTCCGTACCTGATTCTTCATTTGTTTGTTGTTGTTGTTTTTGAAAAATGAGAATTTGAGATTTTTACAATTGGGTACCAAAATTCCTAAAATAACTAATGTTTTGTACCAACAATTTATATTATATTAATTCAGATTGATATTCTCTGTATAAGCATTGTATAACAGGGATGATTCTGGGCAATTCTCAAGTCTATGCCAATATAGTAAAATGCTTTGGATTATAGAGCAGAACATAGGATATCTACCCAATTCAGAGATTATTGCAATATTAGTACTTCTTTTACCGGTACCCAGTAGATGTTTACAAAACTTAATATTCAGGTTTTCTACCTCCCAAGTTTTTATTGTAAAGATCAGATTTTGCTTTATGGCAAACTGAAATGCCCAAAGTCAATTAGTCAGATATCTAACACAGAGTTCCTTATGGTATTCACAGAAATCTATATATTGAATCAAAATGTAAAAGTAGCAGATCAAAAATGGATGGTATATCAAGTGAATGAAGGTCTGAATTCAATCAGTATCATTTTGAAAGGAAACACTCAGCTGGAAAAATTTATTGTATTTTGCGGAAAATTGAGCATGAAGTTTAGAAGTAAACCTGATAGATAATCATACATTTATCTGATAGTTGGATATCAGTAATTATAACCTTTATATGTTGTAGTAGCTGGCTACTAGTAGCTAATTTTTCCTAGTTCAAGTAGCAGCTGACTACTGGTATAGCAAACTTTTCTTTTAAGTAGCTGGTTACTAGTAGCTAACCTTTTTCAGTTTTAAGTAGCTAGTTACTAGTCGCTAACTTTTCCAGTTTTAAGTAGCTGGTTACTAGTCGCTAACTTTTCCAGATTTAAGTACCGGTAGCAGATTACTAGTAGCTAACTTTTCCAGTTTTAGTAGTTGGTTACTAGTAGCTAACTTTACTTATCTATATACTGTATTGTAGGTAAGGCACAAAACCGGTGTCGATCGCGTACAAGACTGTACACACACGATTCATCTTTGCATTGTTAGGGATGCGATAATGTGATGTTGCACTTTGATCCATTGGACAAAAACTGCATACACGATATCGACCGACCTCATGAACGATTATTTGTATATTTAAAAGTATATGGAGGTGTATTATAATATATTTCACTGTTAAATCAGAAACAATCACTAATGTAACAATTAATGATAAAAGATCGCATACCTTTTATTGCTTAGTCACAGCTGCACTGTTTACGCACTTGTGTATGCATTCCAGCCCCTAGAAATAACTCGACAAATCACTATGATACTGATACTAGCATACACCGTCACTGTGTCTGTATCGTCTCTCTCTCTCTCTCTCTCTCTCTCTCTCTCTCTCTCTCTCTCTCTGTGTGTGTGTGTGTGTGTGTGTGTGTGTGTGTGGCAGTCTAGACATTTACACATGTATGTTGGAGAGTAAGTAGTTTACATGTTAAGTCGGCATAGTGTTATCACTAAGTAAATGCATTGGAAACCACGAACCTGTACATTACCTGACTGTTGTAGATTTAATCGAAAGTACGTATAAGTATAAATTAATTCACGTCAAACGTATATACACATAAGTTAAGTAATTCACGTCAAAAGTATATATAAAAGTGAAATAATTCACGTCAAAAGTACGTATACATTAAGTAATTCACGTCAAAAGTACATATAAGTTAAGTAATTAAAGTCAAAAGTACATATAAGTTAAGTAATTAAAGTCAAAAGTATATATATATAAGTTACGTAATTCACGTCAAAAGTATATATATCACTTAAGTAATTCACGTCAAAAGTATATATATAACTTAAGTAATTCACGTCAAAAGTACATCACGTCTACAGTTAATTAATACATATACATGTACTTGTATGTTTCCGTCAGCTATCATTTTACGTAACATTTGCATGGATTTAGTATTTAATGGCATACACTGTACATGCACAATTTGTCCAAATCAACTTCAATGAAAGTCAATTTCATTATATAGATTTACATTTCCAATGTTTTTTTAACGACTGGGATTCCGAAAGAAATGTAAGTAAAATGTAAATATCAAAAATAAATTTTAATTTTGAAGCATGCTGGCATGAAGTGTCGCAGTTCATATCCTCATGCATTTTCAAAAAATAAAATTTTATAAATGTGCTGTCGTAAACACAAATTTGAAAATTCAAAATTTGCAGTTTTTCATATTCGTCATGTACAACAGCATAATTAAGTAACTGAAAACTAATTTTTCTAAATCTTATCATTAAAGAAACTCGTAGTGGTATTCTATCAATTGCAACTATGATATAAAATATGTTTATTGTAGGCTTTCAAAATATATTTCATATGCAGAATAAATTGTTGCATCTTTTTTTGAAACACCATGTATATGTAAATAAATATTAAATCTTTTATTATGTATGAAAGGTGAGGATAACAGTGATCAATATCTCATAATTCCTGTAAGCAATACAAAATAGAGAGTTGGGCAAACACGGACCCCTGGACACATCAGAGGTGGGATCCGGTGCCTAGGAGGAGTAAGAAGCAAACCCTTCTGTATATTGCGTTTAGCATCCTAATGCAAGTTTGGTATTCCATGTTGATATGACTGGCGGGTCAAGTTGAACACCTTTTAAAATAATGATTACAGAAACAAAATTGTTATTTGTACACAGTAATTTAGTTATTTCCAATTTTGGACCCAGAGGGCATACAAAGAGTACAAAGTTCATAGACATAAATCATAAGAGAGTGATTATCCAGAAGATCGATAAAGAAATAAAAATTTACAAGTTCATGATACGAGGGTGAGTCAATAAGTAACCAGCCTAACTTATTTCCGGTTGAGATCCACCTCTTCATCTTCGATGTAATTGCTCACTAGTGTGATGCACTTAGACCAACGGTGTTCAAGTGACATCAGCCCAAAACTGAAAAAGGCCAGGGTCGTTTCCATTGACCCACTCCTCAACGGCTGTCACAACTTCTTCATCAGACTGGAAATGATGTCCACGGATATCCTTTTTCAAGTTTGGGAATAGGAAAAGTCGCTAGGAGCTAGGTCAGGCAAATAGGCAGGATGTGGTATTAATCCATACACGTTTCGCTCTACAGCATCCATTGCAACTTTGCAAGTGTAGACTCTCGCGTTGTCCTGTTGCAGCAAAACCTAGAGAGTTTACCTCGGCGTTTTTCACGATGGCGGTTCTCAACAGGTCTAGCAAATTTGCATAGTACATGTACACTCCAGTCATTGTACTTCTCTTGGGTAAAAGGTCTAACATGATAACGCCTTTTGCGTCCCAAAATACTGTGGCCATCACCTTGCCAGCAGATGGTTGCGTCTTGAACTTCTTTGGCGTCGAGGACCCAGGCCCTATCCACTGACGAATCTGAGCTTTATTCTCTGCCTCATAACAATGAACCCAAGTCTCATCTACAGTCACCAGACGCAAAAGAAAATCATCTTTTGACCTAAAACGCTTCAACAAGGCGCTACATACTGATGCTCTGGTTGCCATTTCCTTATCGCTAAGGGATTTGGGGACCCAATGGACTGTTAGCTTTCGCATACCTAAACGATCATGTAAGATTGTTGAAACGCTACCATGTCATGTGAAATGCCTAATGCCTGTGCTATTTCTTCCACCTGAATTCGCCTATCAGAATATACCAGACCCCGAACTTTCTTACAAATTTCTTCGTAGGTGGCATCCAGACCTGGCTTCATCTTCTAAAGACGTTCTACCGCGTTTGAATTCCCCTACCCAGAATTTAAACTGAGCATAAGATGGTGCAGAAGACCCATAAACATCGGCTAACTCGACGTGTATTTCCCTGCCTGTTTTACCTTTTAAATACAAGTTACAAATTATAGCACGGTGCTCAACTTTATATGAAAAGCATGCCTTTGCATCACTAACCATGTTTGACATTCGATATCTTATTGAAGAATGACTCGATACGTGTGCAATTTTTTGCCATGCAGGTATAACACATGTATTGAAACAAGGCATGGAAATCGTGACCGTCTCGGTCAATCGGAAATGGGATAGGCTGGTTACTTATTGACCCACCCTCGTAAATCAACTATAACTCTATATGTAATTGGCAATTTTTTCAATAATATTGTTGCTCAAAAGCAGATAAACTTTTTTCTATTACACAGGTTTATAAAATTCTTGCACAAAATGTTCATGGACTCTATGAATGCTTTTAATTCTTAGGTGTTGATATGCTATACAGTCAAATACAAAATGGAATTCATCTTCTACAGACTTGCAGAGAGTATATTTTTTCTCATTTACATATGTTTGTGTGTAACATCCAGTTTCAATAGCCAAAAAATGAGAACTGATTCTGAAATTTGTGAAACAGTGCAAAACATGAGGATTAGAAATTATTGAAAAAAAAATTTGCTCTACAATCTAGTTTTGAATAATAGTTCATAATAGAAAGCGAACAAAGTTACACTAAGTGTGTATTGAAAATGATCACAGGATATCTGAACAAATAGTACTTCGAATACACCTTATTTGGTAGGTATACTGACACAGGAGATCTTCTTTATTTTAAAAATTGTCAAATACGATTTGTCAGGGTTTTTTTTACTCAGACTTAATTATCAACCTTTACCGTAGCATATAATTACATGAAATAATAAGATTTTAATTTAAAATCAATGTTCAAAACATTTAATGAAACAAGATTGTATAGTGTGCCTTTTAATTTAAATTAGTACTAAAAAATAAAAATAAATATTGATTGAACTTTAAAATTTAATTGTATTTGTAAACACTGGGTAAAAGATAATTTGATTAATGATATTTGAGAAACACAAAATATAATATACATCCATCCATGCAAGTTTGATGGAATAAGGAGCGTTTGGGTTGGTCGAAGAGTCAATCTCTGCACATGTTACTATACCAGACAGTACCATCAACATAGGAAAACAACATAAGTAATATATGTCTATGCTAGTTGAATTTACTCCAGCATTTAAAGGTACAGCTAAGTCACATTGAACAAACACATGTAGGTATATTTTGTAAACAGGATAGAATACTAGTGAAAATAATTTGAAAAAGAAAACAATATTGGTTTAGAATCAGATTATTTCACATGTTTTAAAATGTATTTTATTTTTTGTTTTGCTGCTGTTGTTGTGGTAAAAAGCATTTACTTCTTCAGATATCTAAATATTGATTTTCATGATAAGGAACAGTACAGGGGGAGATTTTGTACTTTCTGCACGCCCGTCTGTCACAAAATCTTGTGAATGCTTCTCCTCCTATATGGCTTATCTGATAGACTTGAAACTTTATACAATGCTTCATTACCATTTTGTCAGGACAGGAGGATCCAATCATTTTCCTTACAATTATAGTGGATCTATGAGGGTTGGAAGATGTAAAATAGATTGTGAACACTTCTATATGGTTTATCCGATAGACTTGAAACTTTATACAATGCTTCATTGCCATTTTTACATACATGTGCATATTGTCAGGATAAGAGGATCCAATTGTTTTGAATGTTATCCTAAATGTTATAGTGGATCTGATGGGTGGAGGGTGTAAAATAATTTGTGTAAACTTCTCCTATATCAGAGTTCATAATGTCTATGTTCCTGCCCATGCTTTCTCCTCCATACCATGCAGTACATTAAGGGGAGGAACTTTCATCTGGAGCACTTCCAAAAATCTGAAAAGTCCTCTTCTATGTCAACAGTTCAAAATTTGTAAATGATATCACTTATTCCAATCTGTAATATAATCTATTCGAATACATGTATTACCAATTCAAAATAAATAGGAGATCCAGGTACCAAGGATATTTTGAGAGTCATCAATTTTGCTTCTCTTAAGATAATGTACTATGAAATTCTACCTTTGAACTTTAATATACTCTGTCACTGATGAATAAATATAAATATATTGATATCAAATTGATGATTTTAATTTGAAGTTCATAAAATACAGATATAAAATTCCTCAAAAGTCACATTTTTTAAAGAGTATTCAGCTTCCTTAATAAAGTAACTATGGTTGTAGAACATTTTTCTCATTCTTCTTACTATCCACCATCTTTTGGACTTTCCTACTACTGTAAAGCACAGATTTGACTAGGCCTGCAGTATATATGCTTTTTAAACTTTGGCCTATGCTAGAACTTCTTACAATTTCTGCAATGCCTTTTCTTACATAATCTGCACAGTTGCTGTCAAAAGCTAGCTGTCTGATGATTTCCTCCAGGTCTGGATACTTGCCCGGTCTTCTGTGCATACAAGATAACAGATTTAATTGAACTGTCTTTGGAAGAAGATTCAAATGATGAAACTGCGACACATGATTTGGATACTGCTCCAAAATACCTTGTTTCATGTTCCATTTCACATGTTCATCTTTCAACAAAATCTGTTCATAAAGCTTCCTAAAGTATGCCATATTAGGTGTGACAATGTTAGAAATTTTGTTTTTGTCCTCACCAAACTTCATTCTAAAATCCCCATCGTAGGAGAGGGCAGCAATCTGCTGATACAACTCTTCCTCGGTGAAAGTTTCAGGAAGCAAAAGCAAAGCAGCATGTACCGCATTTTCCAGATTGATCTGAATAGCCGAGCACAATTCTACTTTGGTGGGAGGAATGAGAATTCGGATTGGTTTGTGCATTCTTCCACTGACATACAAGGTGCTCCAGTCCAGCAAGTCTATTATTACTTGCTTTGTGCTAATCACTCCGTATTTTATTTCTCTTCCCGCACACTGCACTTTGGTATTGAAATACACAGCTGCGCCATATTTCTCCTGAATTTTTGCCACTTGTTTTGCTCCCAAATATTTAAGAAATGAATAGTGTTTCCTGTTTTGTTTGATATTCTGCTGATGCCACCGGTATGAATCATCAACAACAAATATCAAATCAATCATATTTCTCTGTATTTGAGCGTCACTTTGACCCATCTGTTTAAACACACCAGAACCATAGGCAAATGCCATTTGTATCCCCCCGGGAAACTTTTCCAACACGGCTTCATAGTGATCCAACTTACTAGAAGTTGCATAGTGTCTCAAATGACATCTTGTGCAGCAAAACGAAAGTCGAGATAAAACAGACCACGTCATTTTTCTCTTTCAAACACACCAACCGAGTCCACTTCTGAATTCTTCAGGTGATCAAGCTGCTTTTTGCCCAGTCTATATTGGTATTCTATTCTTAAAGTGTCTCTTCTTGGCAAGTTTGCATTTTTGCGAAACTCGCTACGAATAACCTCCCTTAAACCTGGTTTGTCTTTTGAGAGTTTCAAGAACTGTTTGTAGAGGCTTAAAATCTGTAGCTGTATTTGACTATGTTTTGGCATGTCAACATTTATTTTCCAGTCTGAAGCAGAAAATGAAATACGTACAATTCAAACATTTTAAAATAATCAATACTTGTCACTTTAGATTCTAAACATAGATTCAAATTTTCTAAGTCTTACTTTATGTTCTGAAAGATTACTAGTATATTAGTAATGAAAATTAAGAATCCACTTGAACACTTTGTCAAATCTGAGGAGAATCTCTGACAGTTTGGTCCCTTGATGATTGGGACCATTGAACTACAGTGCAACAAAATTATTTTATCTCTATTAAAAGCAGACAGAGAAAAAGATGTGAATATCCTGGAATGGCCGGGTTTGGAACTGAGCGACACCGTGAGGAGGGCAGAGGAACAAGAGGAATGGCGAATGCTGATTGTCAGATCGTGTGGTGCCCCAACAGTCCCCAGGAATATGGGATAGATATCAAACTAAGGCCAATAGTTTGGCTTTTAGATTGTTTGACACTTTTCAACCCCCCCCCAAACTATTCCAGTTGATTGTGGTGCATGGTAGAAAGTTGAATTTTTAGGTAGCTGTTGAGGTACTGATCCGAGAGGCTTTGTCTGGGGAGGTATTCACCGTATTGCTTATGACATTAACTGAGGTTTCTGAATTTTAATCCATAAATAGAGGGGGAACTCTCTATTTGTCTCTCTATATATATATATTCTATTTATATCTATTTATTCAGATACCTGTGATGACATGAGGCTGATATTAATATTAATGACTTCGTCATTGTTTAAAATATTAAGTCTTTGAGTATCATAAATAAAGTTTTTGGCATTATCCTGTTATTTACTTCGTGAATCAAATAAGTTTGACGTTGTGGTCAATATCATCTGTGTACATGTATACGACAACTATTACACTTTCTAAGTTTACATGTACGTGTAATTCTACACATTTCAACTCCTTTCATTTGGGTTAGTGCAACTTAAATTGATTTCAAGAACTTGCATTGCTATTTACTCCTGTTATTTGCTTCGCTTTGTATAAAAACGTGCCATTTTCTTGATTTGTTCTCTTTTTATCTTGATCCCCCCAAAAATACCAAGCCCCATTTTTATGTTACTCTCCCAAAGAAACCCTTTTCCGGGGAAATCTTCCCCTTGGAATGCTATTTAGAATGAACTGGTTTAGCATATATATACTCCTGTTATTTGTTTTGATTCTGTATATATATATATATACTCATGTTATTTACGTCACAAAGCAAATAAATTCCAAGGTTTTGAGTAGATTTAAAGAACTTGCGTCGCTATTTAATATATATATTTACTCCTGTTATTTGTTTCACCTCTGTATTTGTTATGATTGTTTTGTACAGAATGGAATAAATCAATGAGTCGCACAGACCCAAAATGAAAGGAGTCAATATATGTGGAATTAAAGTCAGAAAGTGTAATAGTTATCGTACACATGTAAACAGATGAAATTGACGTTAACCAGTCTGTTAACGTCAACAACGTCAAACTTATTTGATTTGCAAAGTAAATAAGTTAACCTAATTCATTTTTTCATCTGTCAGTATACTTGAGTGGCCGAGTTGTCTTTTACAAATTGCCCATGGGTAGAACTGTGCAAATTTTGGGACGAGTATTGCCGAGGAAATTCTAACTAATCCTCTCGAGCATTAACTAAGCATCAATCTTACAATATTTTATTGACAGAACAAAGTGTTGCTCTTTAGACAACAAAAGCCTTACCATGCTTAAAATAGTGCACCAAATTTCAGGACAGAAGTTTAGGAACTGGGGTGATCATGTTCCATGTTCTGCGTCCTCTGTTCAGTACTGGTCTCCTGACCCGAGTTGATGACAAGAACCAGTCCACAGTTAACGGTAATGCGTACACGTTTCTGTGGAGCCACTTCCAGCTTCTTCGATAAAAGATTCTACCAAGGAACATTTATTTCACACTCACTATTGTAAGATGATATGGTTAGCAAATTAATGTATTCTAAATACAAATAATCAATATTTACCCATTAGGAAACACTGCTCAATTCCGAAATAGTTTGTGTTCGAGTTAATCATTAATAGTTATAAATAGATTGAGGTATTTATAGAAAACACATTGATGACAGGGTGAATACTTCATTTTTCAGCAAACTACAAACAGGGCGTGTATGCAGCAGCCAGGTTCGATGCCAGGGGACGTAATTCATCTCAATGTAGGGGGATCAAGGTGGGCAGAATTTGTGTTGCTTTATTGTGTATCTCGATCCATTGCATCTATCTGCATCTGTCTGCTCTGTTAAAAAAAGTTGAAATATTCTGACAGGTACAGCACAATCTCTTGAATTGGCTATATAGCTTTATAAAGCTATTTGAAGTAGCTTGATTAAGCTAGTTTATAACCTTTGACAATTGTGAATCAAATTTCTCCCTAAGGGACATAATTTAAGAATTATTTTTTGTTTACAATGAGTTGTTCAGACTTCAAGGATGAAATATGTTCACTCAGTGAAATTCGACTTAAATATGCTTTTAGAAACTAATTTGATAAAAGATTTGAAATAGCTAAAGTTATTTCAAATAGTTTTATCAAGCTATATATAGCTTAATAAAGCTCTCTAGCTAAATCAAGAGACTGGGTGAGGTTACATGAGAATTTTATAATTCTGAGGTTTTGATTTACTCTAGGTTTTCAACATCGAGGCACACTCTATCATGGATTCCAGATTCATTCTTTACAAGGTAAATCACTCGAATATACCACAGGAAAATTATTGGGCCAATGTCTATACATTTTTTTAAATGGAAAAACCAGTGATAGTGCCTGTAATAATAACAGTATGGGTCTAAATGTTTTTTATAATGGGGTGGTATGGAAGAGACCTGTAATATTATTATAACAGACATAATCACAGTTTTTGAAAAGCAGATTGGGACATTTTGCTGTTTAAAACGTGATTATCCCTCTTTAACAAGAAAGTAAACATTACCATAAACAGGTGAAAATAATGGCAAATCCTGTGCAATGCTAAATAAGTGCATGACACACTCTCAACATCATGCAAATTGTTTATAAAATTGACAACACATCGTGAGTGTTTTTGTTTTGGTTTATATATTTGCAGAAGTATCAAACACTTTAGCACTTTTTCTTCTTTTCACTTGAAACACAAAAGAGATGTATACTCCTCGGGTGTTTTTCTCGGTCGTACGAGATATATCAGTCTGATTAAAATCAAACCTCTCCCTTCACTCGATATACGGACAATCACTGTGTGGGAGCGATTGTCTGTATATCGAACAAAGTGAGAGGTTTGGTTTTAATCAGACTGGAAATATACAGTATATTTATTCTCACTAAAGAGGGATAATTGCATTTTTGCAGAACATCTCGTTATAGGGGAAGTGTTCCCAACCTGGCAAGTTATGAATCCCATGAGTAATGAGATGATTTAAAGTCCATTGTTGTGGATTTGAAAATAATAGATCTGGGTCTCATGTGCTTTTGCTGTAGCAGATCCAATACATCACGGGTCTAAATAGCAGCTCATTGACAAGCTTTTTCTGCCTGGCTGTCGGCAAGTGCTGATGTGTGTTGTATTGTTTTTGTATGTGTGTCCTATGAACTTTTTTTTATACATCAGCAAGTCTTTGAGTATTAACCTGCAGGAATTATCCCCTGTTGATGTCCTAAGGGAGAATTAACCGAAAAATGACTATAACATTATACATCGCTGATGTTAGTGAGATTTATGTTGGTTTCAAAAGGAGTCTAATTGGCAAATTTAACGTGTACTTGAAATGAAAGGAACTACAGATACCTATATTTTGGATAAATTAGCTTTTAAAATATAGTAAGAGTAGGCATGGGGGAAAATTTTTAGTCGGAGAGCTTTATTGTCAGTCAGTATGGAGAGAGATAACATTCTTTTAAATTTCAGTCTGAGTTAATTTTAAAACATATTACATACGTATGTATTATGTTTGTATGTATCCATTGAAATTCTTGAAAACTAGGAACATGCAACACAAATACAGATCAATTGCAATTTGCATGTGCATTCCTTTTATTAAAAGAAAAAATACATCATAGACCAGTACTATATTGACATTGAAGATGTTTTGTTCGATAATGCCATTTATTTATACCCTGATAATCATTTTGAACATTTTTTTCAGTATGCTGAGTGGCAGGATATCTTCCCAGATGGATGAAACTGGTGCAGTAAGTACAACTGCTGCAGTTATTGTAAATAGAACTAAACAATAATTAACCTTGATTATGTCTAGTAGTAACACTTAGCAGTGTTCATTAACACTATATTAACCTTGATTACATGAATGTAATTAGCAGTGTTGAAATTTATTTCATGGAGTGATTTTTTTCCTTTTCAGATTTTTATAGACCGAGACCCAGTGATATTTTCTGTGATACTGAATTTCATGAGAACTAAGGAAGTAGATTTTGGGTAAAAGATTTATTTTCACATTAATTTTTAGTTATTTCAAGTAAAACTATTTTATGATGTGATAGAACATCCCAGTCTATATACTTGTAGAGTACCCTGTTTAAATGTGTCTTTTGATGATGCCAGATAGAAATATTTTCATGTGTATGTGTGAATGCATGAATTGTACACATACCATCGATTAATAAGGGAAAATACGCACAAAACAAACTGTGATTAACACAGTGCTTTTGGGTATTTTGTGTAGTGTTTAATTCTACAATTTCAGTACTGTGAAGAAATTGCTCTGAAATTTAAATTGACATTATGCTTGTTGATTTTCTTGATTTACCGTTCCAGAAATGTTGACATATCAGCCCTGAGGCATGAGGCGGAGTATTTTGGCATTACCCCCTTAGGTACATGTTTTATTTATTTTCAATGGTTGCCATATTCATTCCATATCTGTATGATGTAGCTGTTAAATAGCCTGTATCAAAGTAATGAAAACAAATGGTTTCATCGTTTTTCAGGGCATCAAATTTGATTTTTAGATAATAGAACTTACACGCTTATGGAAAGCTACTCCGTGAGCAATAACCCCTGTACTTCATTGATCATTTGATGTCATTGTTGGGGGAAATCTTGAAAACAAAAACATTTAGTACATAAATATTCCATTATTCATTGACAAATTATGTAACTACAGCATATTAACAATGATTTCTAATGTGTATATAATACGTGTATGGTATACAGTGTGTTGGAAATAATATAAATATGTGTGCAAGTCAGCTATTAATGTTTTATGCTCATGCATGTTCAAAATTTGTAAACATTTGAAGGAGAAAAAACCTCGATATGAATGATACCTCATCTATATATTTACATACATGTTAGGTACATCAATGCATCATGAAAGTGTACCCAATGTTCACTATGAAAATGACGACCTTGCCATTGTTTTACAGTGAGGCGGCTAACATTGTGTGAAGACCTGGACCAGGCCTCCTGTGGTGATGTATTATTCCATGGATATCTAAACCCACCAGGTTAGTACATTCATGTCGCAAGAGTACCGAGTAGTTCAAACTTCATATACTATATACTGAATACTTATACATGTGGAATCCTGTGAGTATCCGGGTTAGAATAGGTCATCAGTATCCCTTGCTTGTTGTAAGAGGCGACTAAATGGGGCGGTCCTTTGGATGAGACCGCAAAAACAGGTCCCGTGTCACAGCAGGTGTGGCATGATAAAGATCCCTCCCTGCACAATGGCCATAAGCGCCGGGCATAGGCCTAAATTTTGCAGCCCTTCACCGGCAGTGGTGACATCTCCATATGAGTGAAATATTCTCTCGAGGGACGTCAAACAATATTCAATATTCAACTTATACATGTACATGTGGAAATGAAACAAAAAAGTAATCTCTCATGATTTCATGTTCGTTTATACCATGTATCTGTACTTTTTTAGTTTAGTTTGAAACGTTTTTAAGCAGGGTAACTAATTAGGAAAGAAAATGAACTTGTACAGGTATATTTCTAACATTGATGGAAACCAAAGTACATAGCTGCTGCAAGTTACATGTTCTTCCTGACAGCGCTGTCAACAACACAAACCATCCCCTCCTCCTTACACTCATCAGTGTAAAGTGAAGGGGGATAGGGTAAATAAAGAGAAGGGAATGGTTTTAATCAGACAGCGCTGTTGATTGTAAATAATGTAATTTGATTACAGAACCACCAGTACCTCCTTCATCGTCCGAGAAGAAAAGACATTCCGTTTCTGTTGTTGATGTTGGGGCATCAGGTACTTCTGCTACCCATGCAAGGAGCTCCAGTAACATGTCACGGTACCCATGGATTTTCAACATCCATCTAACTTAGACTGAGTTGTGTGTGTGTATATATATATATATATCCAAATGTGAAAAATTGCCTCAGTGTCCGGTAATCAATATATATATATATATATATATAAGGGCTCTCTTTGGTCCGCCAAATTACGGATGTTTTTTTATTTGTAAATTAATCATGTTTTGTGCAAGAATCCTGATGCAAATTTGGATAGCTGTTATTTTGAATTTGATCAACATGATCTATATTTGGGATTATGATGTAATGAAGATGATGTTTTCCCCGCATTTTCAGTATTTTGTCCAAAAAATTGTAATTTTTCACAAAGTATTTTATTCTCAGGACCAAGTTGCTCAAAGGTTAGTTAAGTTTAACTGACAGTTAACGTCTAGTTATCACTGTATAAATGTAAGAGTTAATGACAAGTTAACTGTTAAAGTTAACTAACCTTCGTGCAACTGCGTCTAGAACATAAATTTTTTCCAGTCTACTTAAGTACATTCAGAGCTGTACTCTATGCTTTTTTAATAAAGAAAACAATATTAGGGGGGCAGGGGGCACAATATGCAACTTCTGAGATATCAGCTCTTCTGTGATAGAGATACGCTCAGTGTTCTGTTGAACGCTTGAGTGGGTACAAGATGTATACATATACTATAGACTAACTATGAAAATACGGATAAAAGTAATGAAAGTGTTAATTTTGTTTATATCAGTAGTTGGTATACATTAAACTGATCATATCAAGGATAATATTTGATTGAATTAGGCCATCAAATTAAATATGAAATTATTTTTTATTTCCTCTTCTGCACGAGTGATATTTTAATCAAAGAAAAATGGTGATTATCGATTTTTGTTTGAGATATTTTATTATTAAATACTAATAGACTTGCAAATATTGTGTGTCCCTGCAGTTTGGGTGGTTGCATGATGTCTGATAATCGGCGTTTATGCAATATATGAAAGCAGCGATAAGCATTTGTACCCACCGCATGTGGACGTTAGTATGTTTTGCATCTCACTGTGCATAAGAGTTCCACAAAGGGAAAGAACTATTGGGCAACTCAGAAATTACGTATTACTTTATTGCTTAATATCTTTATTTATCACTTGTTTACTCCTTTATCCAGTGGATATCACCTATTACATAAATTCTAATTATTACACTAATGTTTTCCTAGTGGTGGTGGTGGAGGGTAACACAGGGGAAATGTATTTTCTTACAATTTACTGTTTGTGTATCATTAAGTTGTGCTGTCACTGTATAAAATACATTATGCAGGTAAGCTGACATTTTTGCCAAATTGAAAGACTTAATGCTGTGAATGCTTAGGTGACCACTATGGCCCAAGGTTCTCTTGGTACTAAATAGGAGTTAAATTAAGAAACTGCAACTCTTTTTATGTTGTGCTTTCTAAATGACAAAAAAATGAGCATCGGAGACAAATTGTGTGAAAATGTATTGGACATAATAATCATGAAATAAACTTAAAGTAAGATTTAGTTGGGGTTTTTTTAAGTTTAAAAAGTTAGCATTTACATGTATATAGGGACCAAGAGAGGCTGTTATTTAACATTGCATATGAATCAATATCATAAAACAAAAACTTGTAGGAATGAGGTCCAGAGCCCACGATCTTCTCGCCCTATGTCTGACGTGTGTAACCCTCACCAGGCCGGTGAAATTGGACCAGTCCGTCCAGCTTCAGAGGTTCTGTCCTGCCACTCAGCTATTGTAAATAAAGTACACACTCCCCACAGTAAGTACGAGATGCTCAGCTGTTGTAAATAAAGTACACCCTCTCCACAGTAAGTACGAGAGATTTATATCTTCCTTCATATTTGCATTTTTGCTTTTGTACATGTAGTTTTTGGTAGTGTTTATAAATTTTATTAAGTATTTTAACATTTATTTGATTACCAATAAAAAGGAAACAAGACAGTCACTTTTCATAATGTCCCATGAAATTGCAGATCAGGGGCCATACATGTATTTTATGTGTATCTGATTGTCTGTCTTTTTGCAACTTTTAACATGGGTTACAATTTTTTAATGACTTCATAATTGGTTAAAACTTGAAAGTCAAGATGAAAGCTATGCAAAGTCTATAAATATTAAAGTTGTGTGCCAAGGTCAGTTTTGCCCCTATTAAATAGTTCATGCTAGGGGTCATGATTCATGAGGGGTTTTTTTTGTTGCTTTTTCAGATCAGGTTGATTCATTAAAAGCTACAATGGTGAGAGGTCATCACAATTGGCTTTGTGTGGCTTACCCTCATTTTGTATGTTGCTTCAGGTAAAATTATATGCTTTATTACATGATGTTGAGAATCATTAATCTAACCTTACATGTAATTGTGGATTAAATTTGAGTGTACTCATGCTTGTAGAATGAAGGACTCGGCGGGCTGGCAGTTGAGATGGACTAGTCCCTACATGGATGACGTTGTAGACAGGGTAGCTATCAATGCTAAGGTTTTGAATCCTGACAACCCGAACAAAATGGTGGCTGCAGCCATGGGTAACCTGATACAGCTGTGGAGTGTAGCAAACGACGGAACCAGCAGGGAGATCGGTGAATAGTCTACAATTATGAATAGCCTAAGAAAAACCTGCAAGACAATAAAACCTGTTACACGTATTTATGAAAGTGGTTTTCCTTGCATTTATTTGAAAACTTGTATTCTGTTTACAGGAAAGTTCAGTCTGAATGTGTCAGTAGATTCCCTGTTCTTTATTGGAAGTCAATTAGTGGCCCTGAGTCGGACAGGAAAAGTGGGGGTGTGGCATGCCATGACTCAGCACTGGCAGGTAACCATATGAAAAGGCAAATCATGATCAGGCATTTAATGTTCTTCCAAGACAAGCTGAATGTATTTTTTTAAAATGTGCACAATGTGCTTACAGATCCAAGATGTCGTTCCAGTTTCAAGCTATGACACAGCGGGGTCTTTTTTGTTGCTAGGTTGTGAGAATGGCTCTATCTATTACATAGGTAAGTTCATGTACAACTTTATATGTGTAAGTCTACATCAATTAAATGATGGATGTTAGGATGAATTGATTGTAGATTAACATTTTAAGCATTCTACGTTCAGATATGCAGAAATTCCCCTTGAGGATGAAGGACAATGATCTCCTGGTGACTGAGCTGTACAAGGACCCATCTGAAGACATGGTCACTGCTCTCAGTGTTTATCTCACACCAAAGACAAGTCAGTATCTCGCACAAGTCATTCCAAGACTTATAAAATACAGTTATCTCACGTCAAAGACAACTCAATATCTCACACAAGTCATTCCGAGACTTATAAAATACAGTTATCTCATGCCAAAGACAACTCAGTATCTCACACAAGTCATTTCGAGACTTATAAAATACAGTTATCTCACGCCAAAGACAACACAGTATCTCACACAAGTCATTCCGAGACTTATAAATGCAGTTATCTCACGCCAAAGACAACACAGTATCTCACACAAGTCATTCAGAGACTTATAAATACAGTTATCTCACGCCAAAGACAACACAGTATCTCACACAAGTCATTCCGAGACTTATAAATACAGTTATCTCATGCCAAAGACAAGTCAGTATGTTGCACAAGTCATTCCAAGACTTATAAAATGCAGTATCTCACGTCAAAGACACGTCAGTATCTCACACAAGTCATTCCGAGACTTATAAAATGCAGTATCTCACGTCAAAGACACGTCAGTATCTCACACAAGTCATTCCGAGACTTATAAAATGCAGTATCTCACGTCAAAGACACGTCAGTATCTCACACAAGTCATTATGAGACTTATAAAATACAGTTATCTCACGCCAAAGACAACTCAGTATATTGCACAAGTCATTCCGAGACTTATAAAATGCAGTTTTATCAACTATGTAGTGTAAAGACCAATTCATGCACAAATATTTACATTTCCAATGTTTCTGTCTTCAATATATCTCTACAAATTGTCATGAATTTGCTGCAGTTGTGAACAAAGCATGCATGAATCTTGATAAATACAGTAGTATGTCTAATTTAACGGATAAAAATTCTGACAGAAATGAAAGTAGGATGTAGATATAAGAAATAAACTGCAATGCTTCACGCTAGCATACTTTTTACGAAGTGCTAACGCTCTTCATGAAGTATGCCGACGTGAAGCGCCACAATTCAAACCCTCATGTATTTTCAAAAAGGAAATTTATTTCTGAAATATACACTGTGTATGCACATGAATATTACCTAAACAAAACTTGAATGTTAAGTACATTATACATTAAAAACTCTTTCTAGTCATTGAGCAGCAAGAGGAGAGGACTTATATAGGCAGTGCACTTTTATAGGCAGTGCCTGCTGTCCAATCCAATCATAATAAAATACTGTTTAAATTAGAATTAAAATTGATCAGCATTGAATTGATACTACAGGTATCAGTGGTAACTGGATAGAGATAGCCTATGGTACCAGCTCTGGAACAGTGAGAGTGATTGTCCAACATCCAGAGACCGTGGGAAGTGGACCTCAGCTATTCCAGACATTCACAGTTCACAGGAGTCCAGTCACCAAAGTGATGCTGTCAGAAAGAAACCTAGTGTCAGGTATCAATTCAGGGGAAGTAACCATTGTCAGATATGCATTGCATCCAAAAATAAAATATTTGGCATTTAAAATCATGAATGTGAAATGACTTTCCTTTCTTTTAAAATTTTGGCATCAAAGTACAATGTACATGTGATTTTGCCTCTGACAACAAGTTTGTCATTCAGTTGTATAAACTATGTTTATAAAATATTAATTTTTTTCTACTTCTAAAGAGCCTCTGGAATTTTTTTAAAATCAAACTTGGCACAATACATGTACATCATTGGGCGAGGAATGAATTCAACGAAAGGGTTATGACCTCTTCTATGTCCCATTCTGGGTTGAAAAGAAATGGATCTATGGAGACAAATTCTTCTCAAGAATAACTCTTATGGTGTTGTCACAATAAGGGCACAGAGTATTTCAAGGAGTGTATTGAAAATGAAAAAAATAAACAATCGTCTTTAACAACTACATGTCTACAACTTTAAAATCCTAATGTTGTTAAGATCTTGTTTAGAGGGCGGAGGGGCATAGGATTTTTTGCAGTAACAGTTAGGTGACTCCTCTGAGTATTATGACTCGTGTGCCTCTGGTAGTCATATTTGTTTTTTCACTCTTTTTGGTGATCTTTTGTAGTGTGTAGCGAGTACAATCACGTTAGAACTTGGAGTGTGACCCGCTTTAGAGGAATGATCTCCACTCAGCCAGGGTCCACTCCTCTGGCCTCCTTTAAAATTGTCTCCCTTGAAGATGTAGACCCAATTGTCAGCTATTCCGCAAGCAATGATATTGGTAAGTAGTGAGGAAGTCATTCTGTGAGTTAATGGAATTTTTGTAATCAAGATAATTTATTTTAACATGCATATTTGTTTAGGTTTGCTACAGTTCACTTCTTGCTAAAGCTTTAAACTTCATGTTTGTAGTTTTGAACATTATTCATTCCATCGTATCACTGATGATGCTTTGATTCTGTGTTGTGTTGAACAGGTCCCTATGGTGAGCAGGATGATCAGCAGGTGTTCATTCAGAAAGTTGTACCAGAAACGAATCAGCTCTTCATCAGACTCTCATCGAATGGACAGAGGTATGCACAAAAGTTTTTCTGTGAAAGAATTTTCCACGTTTTAAAGTTTGGTAAAAAAAAAAAAAATGACAACATGATTCAAGTAACTTGATTCTACATTGTATGTGTATTCAGGGTCTGTGTCGTAAAGTCAGTGGATAATTGCAATATCAGTGCTTTCTGTGTTCATGAATGTGAAGGCTCAAACCGCATGGGTTCTAGACCTCGAAGATACCTCTTCACAGGACATTCCAATGGTGCCATTCAGGTAAAGTGTGTATATATGTTGTCTTATGTTTGAGTATAATACTATTTGACAATTAATTACACATTCAGGTAAAATAAGTGTGCATGCAGTCAGGTAAATAAGTATGCATGTTGTCTGGTATTTGAGTTTAAAATTTCCTGACATTAATTACACAATGTAATACCATTCAGGTAAATAAGTATGCAGGTAAATAAGTATGCATGCAGTTTTATGTTTGAGTTTAATATTACCTGTAGTGAAAGTTAATTACACAATGCAATGCCTTTACATTATTACCTCTCAAAAATGTCAAAATCCACCTACACATACCATTATTATGTTTCAGAAGCAAACTTGCATACATAAATTATGTATATTACATCTTCATATCATTATATGAAGTAATATATGTACATTGATTAATTAAATCACTGACAAAAGTCAGACATTTGGAAGTCTGTACACATAATCAACATATAATAGTGCATATTCTGTTTTGAACCTCTTTTGATTTTTCAGATGTGGGATTTAACTACAGCTCTAGATAAAATGGTTAAAATTGATCAAGGTTAGTACATACACATTTTTTTTGTGGTAGTAGGTCAGTTATTTTTAGATCATCAAATTATACCCCAGTAAACGAAATTTAGGGGGTATATTAGAATCAGCATGTCTGTCTGTATACATGATTTTGTCTGCATGTTCTAAGAAACTAGTGCATGGATGTTTCTGAAAATGTGTACACTCATTACTCACCATATGAAGATGTGCACCTGCTATATTCATATTGATTGGACAATTTTTCTTTTTTCTTCTTATGGACTTGGGTCATTTTTTAAACTTAAAAGAGTATATCTTAAAAATTCATGGAGAGTTCATACCCTAGCAATTTTTAAACCATAAACCAAACCAAGAGAAATGATAATAAACGATTCAATTCTTTGAAAATCCTATCCATTGGTATAGTGTTTATATTGAGCATCACTGGAAATATCTTAATATTTGATTGATTCATTGATTTTTTTTAAAACAACATTTTCAATAAAAAATAAAATATACTAGATGACCATTTGAGTAGACAACTTCTGGTTTGATCTGAGGAAGTCTGTTTTATCCATTATATAGTGTACCCCACGGGGGGTATCAGTCCAGAAAGGACAGTTCTAGTTTTGATTTTGATGATTTATTTTTGCACCAAAAATTAATCTACAATGATTCAAATATTTCTGGAAATGTTTTAGGTGCTGGTGTTCACATGTGTCCACCTGTCAGTTTTAGTTTACTGTTACTGGTGATATGTACAGTCTTTAGGTGTATACAGTGACAATTGTGTATTTTTAAAATGTATAGGTCACTGGTGATATATTATGTACTGTATGTTTGTGTACAGTGATCATTGTGTATTTAAATGTATCGTTTAAATTTGGCAGGCATAGTAAAGGAAGGTGGACCGACTGCTAAAGAACTGGTCAAACTTCTGGAGCAGTGTGACCTTTCTTCGTCAAGGTCACCCACTCCCTGTGTCAGTCCGTCACCCTCTGTGTTAAACATTGCTCCATCTCAACCAGGATCAACGGGTAGGGTGTACAAGATTTACTTCACAAGATTTAGTTCACTGGTAGGGTGTACAAGATTTACTTCACTGGTAGGGTGTACAAGATTTACTTCACCGGTAGGGTGTACAAGATTTACTTCACCGGTAGGGTGTACAAGATTTACTTCACTGGTAGGGTATGAAAGATGTACTTCACTAGAATTGGGAAATTTGAAATTCATATATGACGATTAATATGTGGACATGTTTTATTGTCAGATACTTGTTCCTGACAATGGGATTAGGTCCAAGACTTCTCCACTCTAATCCATACACCTACAAGAGTTATTGTAGGCTAAGAATAATTGATCTTCAGATTCTCAAGCACTACCTCATCGAGCTAAAATAAATACTTCCTCAATTTTTAAACACATTTACGAACTTTCAGTGCAATAGAATATCCGTATATTTCTTAGGTTAAAATGATGGAATATATGCATAATCATAATATAACTACACATGTGTACAATTATATTTTTTTTAAATGATGACAATGAAACTAAATTTATGCTTTTACAAGTAAAATGAATTCAGTGGAATGTAATTCATTCCCATGATTTCTCAATGAAGTCTGAACAGAGGGGAGCATTTTTATAGTCTAAGAGTTACACTGTATATAGGGATTGTATATTTAAACTTTTGAACATCATAGAAAATTTACAAGTGTACATCAACCCAGGCATCCATTTTTATTTTTTTTTGGTATCAAGTGTTCTTAAGATGAAGAAGGTAAATCAAATATCTCTATCTCTTCAATAATGAAAACTCTGTGGAAGTGTGTGGGGGTTTTTTTTCTTCGGGGGGGGGGGGGGGGGGTCCTTATAAATCCAAGGACAGCTAAGTAAAAGATTTTTAAAAACCTGCTTATCACATTAAATTTCAGCCTGAGAATCATCTGCCTGATTAAATCATATCTTGGATCTTCTCTCAATTTGATATACCGGTATCATAGCTACATGTCAAATCAAGAGCAGGTCAAAGATCACATTTTAATTAGGTTGGAGAATCATGAGATTAATTTTTCCTAACATTCGTTTTTTTTGGTAAATTATTTTCTAAAATGAATAAAAATTATCTGCAGCAATAGTTAATGACTTGTTTGAAAGTGATTGGAAAAGGTTATGGTTGGGGAATGATAAATATAAGTAAATGTTTGAATAACTTTTACATTTGAAGGTCCCTGGATAATGCAGTCAGAAAGAGACAATGTTGGAGAAGGGGCCACAGGAGGGGATTACATGGAAACCGTGGAAACTGACACACAGGTCACTCGGATATAAACACGAATCCAAAAATATTGAAGACTCATTCATGATTGTGATAAATTGAGTTGCACGAATATGATTACGGCAGTAAACGAGACATTTTCTGTTTCACATTACCCATGATTTTGCTTTCTGATACTTTCTTGTGGCATTGTTAACTTGCCATTATAATGGACTTCTACAGATCTGCTTGTCATTGTTATGAACATTGTTTTGAATTTTCCATTTGAAATACACTTTGTTCAGTTCATTATTTTATTGTGAATTGCATCCTCAGATACTCGTGTTTGATTTCGTCTCTCTGAATAGGGAAACTAAATTAACCATGGGTATCCCACATTCGGTGGATTGTAGAGTAGGAAATTTGAGTGGATGATCAAAGAATTCCTATTCACATTTATTTTAACTGTGTATGAAATTTTTCAGAAAAGTATACAATTGTGTTGAGAGGCATAATTTTTTTTCTCTCAAACGTAACACTGTGATGTTATATTTTTTGCTGTAACTATTTTTTACAAAATTTGTTGTTACATCATTGTTTGTAAATACCTGTTATTCCATATTAAATGGCTATACAATAAAAATTGTGTTTGATACTTCAATGTTGGGATGGACTGGGTAAATGAAAGGAGAAAAGAGAGAGATGGAGACTCACCCCTTCCCTTCTCTTAATACCGGTGTCATCTATTGAACCTCAGGATATTTTGAACCCGGGTTCAAAATATTGCTGCGATATATTGAACCCCCATATAAAATATTGAACCCAGGGTTCAAAATGTTATGGCCATAATATTTTGCACCCCCTTAAGTACATTTATAGTCAAAAGACTAGGGGTTCAAAATGTTGTGGTGTTGAAATGAACCTCCTGATTATACACCCACAACAAAGTTGTAGGGGGGTATACTGGAATCAGGTTGTCCTTCCGTCTGTAGACGCAATGGTTTCCGGGATCAAGTGCACTTCACATGAAGATCGAAGTGGCAATATGGTTTCCAGCATTACCCTTTCCACTTCGTCACCATATACATATGGACTACCCATGGGATGAAGATGTTCCCTATTGAATTTGGGATCAAAAGGTCAAACACACTCCTAGAGAAGAGACTACCCAAGATTTTGTCATGCCTTTTCTTTTCTACTCGGGGAAAGAGGTCATTTATATCTATTAACAACACATTATTGAACTCCCAAGACTTATATTTAGGAGGGTGTTCAAATGTTAATGTTTCTAATTATAGCGAGATAGAAATTAATTTTTTGAATGGTGGGAGGGGTTTCAAGATATTATGGCATTGAAGTGTTAAACACCATACCCCCCCCACCCCCCAAGGGAACAATTTTTTAAACTTTTATGGCCATGAAATATTGAACCCCCAAAAGATAATAGGAGTTAGATCAAAATAGTACAGTTGTGAAATGTTGAATGCTTTCAATAATGAAGAGGGATGGGTTCATAATACCTGAACCTCCCCCCCCCCCCCCCCCCAATAATAAGTAGGGGGATCAATATAAGCAATAATATCTTGAACACCCTCTCATACCTGTTAAAGACTAATGGGGTTCCATTTTTCACAGCCATAATATTTTGAACCCTCTGTTCTTGAACGAAAAACTTATGTCTTAAACCCCCCCCAATGAAACGCCTCACATCAGCCCCTCCCCAAACTATACACTTACCAAATCTGAAAACATTAAGGGAGTCCGTATTTTGCAGCAAAATATTGAACCTGGGGTCAGTATATTATAGCCATAATATTATGAACCCCAGGTTCAATATTTCATACGGGGGGTTCATTATATCGCAGCAAAAAAGTGAACCACGGTTCAAAATATATATTGAACCCGGGTTCAATATTTCGTGGTATACAAATATTATGCTACACCTGTACTTTGAATTCACTCCCTCCCTTAATACCGGTACTTTGAATTCTCCACCCCACCCTTAATACAGGTACTTTGAATTCAGCCCCTCCCCACCCTTAATATCGATTTCTGCCCCACCCCACCCTTCCCTTAATACTGGTACTTTGAATTCAGGAGGCAGTAATAACTACTGCTGTCAAAATAAGACTAATGTACCACAGACGTGTCTTCAGCATGTGGTCAAACTTTGTTGCCTGTACTGTGTAATGTATAGATATTTATTAACAACAGCATATGAAATTGATTATTTGAAACAAATAACTGTATATGTACACATAAATTTATAACAAAGAAATATATTGAGGAGTTTGTTTAATTTAATTCTCAGTCTTACCAACTCTGTAAACGCTGTATAAGTCCTTATCCGTATACAAATTATACATATTACCTTCTGCATCACTTTGTAATCATTGTCCATGATTCTACACATTACAAACGATCATATTTACATCCTCGTAAAACACAAAGTAGTATCAGTCAACCACATACATAAAATCGAACATATGAATTTTTTCCAAAGACATAAAATCAATATGAATTTCTTTGCGATATAAGGATCCTAAATGTGGCACATGATATCAAAACAAAATGATGATAAGAATGAAGAAACAGATGTATAAGACAATGTAACAATTTTAAACCCATGAAGCCACACAACGAGACACAACATGACTCGATATTGCAATCCATTTTCAGGATTTCTGTCCTCGATTCCCAGTGTAGTATCCCATGATTCCCAGTTTACTATCTGTCCATATTTCCAAACATGTTTCCGAATTTTCCAGCGGCTCCCTGTTGGAACTGTCTCATCATGCCTTGGAGGCCCTGCATTCCCCCTACATAAGAAACAAATTTTATAATCGAGATACTTTTACACAAATACGGTAAAACATGCTTGTAGCTAAATGCTAGGGATAAACAATTCATTCTAATTAAAGATCAGCGCCGTATACTCTGCGTAAGTAAATCTGACATAACCCGATTAGGGGTCATGTTCAGATGAACTTTATGTCAGCCAATCAGCACGTCGGCTTTGAAACCGTCGGTGTTTATCATTTAAGGAAAATGGCTGCAATTGTTTGGTTTGAAAGAGAACTTATCACAGTTAGATGTGATGTCACAATGCACCGTTTACGTCGACTGGCGTTATATTCCTCGCGTTAATTAAGTAAACTATTTTGAAAACTATTCAAATCGTACCCATCCCTATTCATACATAAATCGCAATTCACAATTAATTTGATTTGGGTGTATTTTATCTTGTACGTTTTGTTGTTTGTATGGACAGAATAGATTAGGCATTATTGCGAAAGTTTAAAAATCCTTATGTGAGAATACACAATTTCATAGTGCAATAAACTTCGTGGGAAAGCGATTACTGCAACTTGTTTACGAATTGCCGGGAACCACCTGAATAGCCATCATTGTCTGTATGGCACAATCTGACTGGCTGATAGTTCTCATTAATATTCCAAGCAAAAGGTCATGTGGACATGACCCCCTAAGGGGTTATGTCAGATCCTATTAGAGCGATTGTGAACGTATCCTAGGATCTGATTTTAATTAGATTGATAAACAATTTTGATTCGTTTTAAATGTATTAAATTTATTGAATGAAAACCACTTCACTGTAAGCGTGAATTCATTATAAATGTGTTCACTTAAACCGTGTTGTACTGTATTTGTAGATATAACGTAGATTTCATAAATAAAATGACAAGGATTTTGCACACATGTACAAGAGAAAGCACAAAACTTATACCTATACTGACACAAATTTTTATACTTGTTTCTCACTACATCTAAAATACACTTTTTTCTCACAATATACACTTTTACATACACAAGTAATAGTCCCTTGTCCATCATTTTCACGAACTTAAGAATCTTTTTCACTTTAGTGTAGCATATTTGCTGGTTATAATACACACACTATCATCATTACGATGGTCGTCCAGTCAGTGATGGGATACTGTGCAGTGCAATCATCCAAATTCAACATGTAACAGACTGATTAACTTACCCATTTGCTGTAACACCCTCGGGTCCATCATCTTTGCCATCTGTTGATTCAGCTTGGCCATCTGAGACGGATTCACATTCTTACTCATATCTCCACCTACATATCAACAATTTAAGTCATTACGTGACAGTAACAATATACAGATATTAACAAGGTCAATCTAACATCCCTCCACCTACATATCAACAATTTAATTCATTATGTGACAGTAACAATATACAGATATTAACAAGGTCAATCTAACATCCCTCCACCTACATATCAACAATTTAATTCATTACGTGACAGTAACAATATACAGATATTAACAAGGTCAATCTAACATCCCTCCACCTACATATCAACAATTTAATTCATTATGTGACAGTAACAATATACAGATATTAACAAGGTCAATCTAACATCTCTCCACCTACATATCAACAATTTAATTCATTACGTGACAGTAACAATATACAGATATTAACAAGGTCAATCTAACATCTCTCCACCTACATATCAACAATTTAATTCATTATGTGACAGTAACAATATACAGATATTAACAAGGTCAATCTAACATCCCTCCACCTACATATCAACAATTTAATTCATTATGTGACAGTAACAATATACAGATATTAACAAGGTCAATCTAACATATCTCCACCTACATATCATTAAGTGACGTTAACAATATTCAAATATTAACAAAATAAATCTAACATATACAGTACACCTACAATCAAATGTACACCTTTTTTCTGATGCCTACATGGTAAATGGATTTATAATATTTAAAGCATTTGAAAACCCTGCATGTCTCTTGGGGTTTGCAGCATACTGTAAACGACAAAGTTTGAAGAAGTTTATAAAGTCATGTTTGATTGGAACCAAACCAAATCCGGATGACGAATCTGAGACAATTAATTATACATGGATTTTTGTAACCAAACATGTATCTGGATTTTAGAATCTGCAAATTTACATGTACATTCAAAAATGATTTCACATCTAGATCAAAGATGACTGAAAATGCTTTTGGTATGAATGAGTGACTTAACATGCATAGTGGGGAGTTTTTTTTTGTCTCTTTGAAATAAATTTTTTAAAATGAAAATATCTTTATCAAACGAATCAAACTAATGAAAAGCAAGCAAATCCAAATTTGTCACTATGTTGGACTACATGTACATATATATTACAAAGTTCACATTTTTGTTTTAGGTATCTGATTATAACATTGTAGATTTGTGAATCTGGATTTTAGATCTGAATCTGGTTTGTTGTAATCAAACATAGCTTAAACGCATTACACATTTAATCAGAAAACGGGACATATCTCATCGTAATACTGACATACAAGTGTCATTAAATGGTCACATCACTTATAATGCTGTACAACAGATAGAAAGCCTCTTAAAAACGTCAACAGAACTTACCCTTGAAAAGTCCTTTAATGCCTCCCATCTTCTTCACCATTTGAGCAAACTTCTTGTACTGTGCCAAAAGTTCATTGACTTCCCTAATAGACACACCAGCTCCTCTAGCAACTCTTTGAATTCTGCCCGTCTGACGGGTAAATAGCCTCTCCCCATCCAAACTGTCCAACTCTGTCACAGAGAAATTAAAGTTTATTTCCTTAGGGACCTATCATACACACGTGCAATGAAACAGTGATAATTTTATCATTACCATCATGTAGTAATTCGAGTTTAAAACTGCAGAAACAAGATTACAATATGAATCTAATAACTGTAAAAGTGGTTATTTACACAGGGGGGAAATTTACACTAATTACATGGTCACGTGTAAATATAAATGATTTAATACGTATCATATTCAGTTACTGCATATTTTCCCCCCACGCATAATGTTGGACGTTAAGAAATGCATAAATTAACCCCCAGCATAATTAACCCCCAGCATGAATAACCACTTTTACGGTAACATTTTCTGCAGATTTAAAGGATACATGTGTCATCCATGCAATATTAAAACATGATCCTATTCAACCTTTGTCATTCATGCTGTCCATTATGGTCATGAGCTTCTTCAGCCGGGCCATGGACTCTTGTTCTCCTCCTTTGGTCAGGAAATCTGAGCTGAACCCTGGGATCATCCCCTAGGAGAAGACAGCAGAGTTCAAGATATATCAACAGTTAATGTATAATATCTAAACTAACATATTTATGACATGGAGTGCTTTGTGAATTTGACATACATTATACATGTACACAGAAGATTTAAAATCTTAATACCTTTCTTTGAAACTTATAATTGTGGTCAAATGGAAATCAAAGTAACATTTAAAAGACATGCATTTCAACACAGGAAAGTACAGTATATCTCACCATGATTTGACTGAAAGGACCCATTTTCATAATGTTCTGGAACTGTTCATACATATCCCTTAATGTGAACTGACCTAGATTTTGTAAAAAGACATAGGGACAGTCAATAATAAGTTCCTCCATACAAAATAATTATACAACATAAATGTCAGAAAAATGGCATTCAAAAGTCAGGTGGATAACACCACACATGAAGGTGTATGCTGGCATCAAGTGGAGACAGCCATGCTCACTCAGACATCACTTCAGAAAAATCACAAGTGGGGACAGCCATGCTCACTCAGACATCACTTCAGAAAAATCACAAGTGGGGACAGCCATGCTCACTCAGACATCACTTCAGAAAAATCACAAGTGGGGACAGCCATGCTCACTCAGACATCACTTCAGAAAAATCACAAGTGGGGACAGCCATGCTCACTCAGACATCACTTCAGAAAAATCACAAGTGGGGACAGCCATGCTCACTCAGACATCACTTCAGAAAAATCACAAGTGGGGACAGCCATGCTCACTCAGACATCACTTCAGAAAAATCACAAGTGGGGACAGCCATGCTCACTCAGACATCACTTCAGAAAAATCATATTGGGAAGCTAGAATTAGATTTGAACAAATATTGAATAATTGATATCAAACATGCCTTGTTTCAGTTTTTTCATCAGGTCTTCATTGTCATCCAGCTTCAATTCGTTTACTTTGTCTATCAGACCCTCGATGTCCCCCATACCTACAAAGTTCAAAGTTCGTTAAATGAAGTATACGTCATCAATATCTTTTACCAAACCATATACAGAGCTGAGAACTGTAAGACCACTTTCACAGTCTATTTCCTATTTCTATAATTTCTGCCAAGAACATATTTTTCAGATGTCCTTTTATACAACATCAATTATACATAGATACTTCCATATATTAAGCACTGTTCTTACCCAAAAGTTTGCTGACAAAAGGTTGCACTTTGAATGGTTCAAAATCATCAATGTGTTCTCCCGTTCCAATAAATATTACAGGACTCTTTGTGGCTGCCACCCTTTGAAAAATAAATAAGGCAAAATTATACACTGAAAATTTGTAACAACCTGCAACTCTAACTTACTGCCTAACTGGTGGTACCTTACTTGGACTCCTTAAGGACAGCAGAACATTAATACCAATATTCTTACAAATCCCACTGAACTCATTCCATTGCCAGCTTGCCTCTACTTTTTCGCCAACACACCCTAACTGTTTGGTCCATTCACCCCCACTGTTTTGCCAGTTAGTACCAACATTAAAAATTGATATACCAACTTACCATAAGAAATTTGATACTCTCGCTCCAAGTCTTCAAATTGATCAACAAAATTGTAACTCGTGAGCGGATCAAAGGATCTGATTTTAATCAGATTGAGATTGCATCGAGTTGGTAAGTTACTTTTTCATAAGTTTTTATATACATATATATACAATACTGTAAAATATTTTCAGACATTGCAGTCTACACAAAAGCTAATAAATGTATTTCATTAAATCTTCAAAGATATTAAAACCACCAGATATTTGAAAAAATCTGTGATAATTTCAGGATGATCTCATTAGGAACAGAACCAATATTTACAGAAACATAAACATTCATATTTTCAAAATATTCGAAGGCAGATATTCTGTATGGCTAAAACAATTTTTCCATTTGGGCAGGTGAATCAGTTTGGGCAGGATTTAATATTTTTTAATGTTGGGGAGTTGAAGAAACAGTTGGGGCAAGTTGATATAGAGGAGAGATGGCTATAGGGCTAGTTGATATAGGGGTGAAATGACTATAGGACAAGCCCGCATTCATACTTACGCACTGAGAGCACCTCCACCTTTAGCATGACCATCCAATTTAGTGATGATGACTGATCCGATGTCTACCTTGTCTTTGAACGCTTTGGCCTGTATTAATGAAAAACACTTTTAGAGAACCCTATCTACTGTTTTTCACTACAGTGAACAAGCATTTGAAACCAAGCTTGTTCCATTTTATCATATTTCTTATAGATAAAATAATTCAATCTTTCAATTCCACATTGATTTACCTGTGCCTCACAAGCTTGACCAATTGAAGCATCCATCACAAAAACAATGTTATCTGGACTCTACAAATATACCAATATTTTTAATTATTGCTGTGCAACATATGACATTTTTGCTTTTAAATTAAAAAAAATATATTACTAACAATTCCAAAGTTAATCTCAGATTAATACCCCCCCCCACCCCCCACCCCACCACATGATCAGTGGCGGATCTAGAAAATTTTCAAAAAGGAAATTGTGACCCAAGTGAAGACCCCAAAATGGCAATAAATGGCCCCTTTTTAAAAAATTCAACCAAAGAAGGGGGGGGGGGGGAAACACCCTTACCCCCCCCCCCCAAAAAAAAAACACTCTAGATTTGCCACTGATTATAACCATAAGAACATACATAAATAACAAAACATAACATAAGTTATGAGACGATGAAGACAGACTTAGCTTACAGTGACATTGTTGACTTGTAACATTTCTTCGAATAGGGAGTCCTCCTGTTTATGACGACCACTGGTGTCAACAATGATGATCTCAAAATTCTCGGACCTGAATTTCTCCACTCCCTCCTGGGCTATCAACACTGGGTCTATCTCTGTGTAACTATTCAAAATATGTGTATGATTTATTTCATTTTCTAATATGCGTATACACTTCAACATTTTGTATTAACTTGTTAATTTTAATTCAAACAATATCTTATTTTGTAGAAAACATATTGAATGGATTGGACAACAGTCATTGACTATATAAGCCCTCTCCATTGAATAAACTTGTTCATGCATACATTGTATTTCCTATTAAACATATGATATGTGTACATAATAAAATGCATCTCTTTAATTACTTTCCGTAGAACGGAATTCTGAGATGTTCATAAGAATTGTGTCTCTTTATTTACCTTCCATAGAATGGAATTCTGGCTTTGGTGGCATTCTGTTTCAGCTGATCAAAGGCTCCTGCACGGAACGTATCAGCACAAATCAAACATGTCTTCCAGCCTTTCTTCTGATAATAATACGCAAGCTGAAAGCAGAGAATTTCAAAGGATTTATTTCAGGTGTAAGCCGTTTTGATATTGTGTATCCTGGACATTCTCTGAGTACATTTACCAGTAAATGGATGTCATTGAGATATAAATATGTTTCAACATAATTTTTTAATATTTCATCAAATTCATCATTCATATCCAAGCATGTGTGTCCTTGAAATGCAATTCCGTGTATTAACAAAATATATTGTAAATGTTTAATTCTTTCAACATGTAAAAAAAAATCAACACAATCAGAGTTGATGCACAATTTAGCATAATTTTAAGTTGCTGGATTTGTTGATTACAGAAATTGGTAAATGGAGAATTTCATATTTGAGCACATGCACACAATTAGCACTCTTACTTCATTAAATTCTAAATATCTGAAATCTAAATATAAGTACAGCTTATTCCACTCCATGCTGTAGTGGACCATTTTTAAACAATGCTTATTTTGAAATAAAGATAATTCCCCAGCAACATTTTTTCTTTTCTTTGCATTTTAAAATTAGGTGTTATAATGAGGAGATTTTCACAGCAGCAAAACATGTGGCAGTGTAGTGAAAACAGCAATGAATCGAGTGGCAATAATTCGAAAATTAACAGTACAGAATAATAATCAGCTGGTCCTCTAAACTTTAATCCATCCACAGTTGACTGTACACATACAGTGTGCCACCACATCTTGTTTTACACAACACTTGTTGTTACATGTATGGTTCTACACAACACTTGTTACATGTATTACGTTTGTACAGATGGTGGTTCTACACAACACTTGCTACATGTACAGTGAAACTTCTCCAAACCGGCCCCTCAGAAAACTGGTTCTCCCTGAATATCGGCCGATTTTCAAAGTCCCGGCAGAAATCTTAACATTTCCTTACAAAGAAAGTCTTACAAAACCGGCCACCCCTGAAAACCGGACATCGGCCACTTTTTAAAGTACATTTGTTAACAAACATGTGTAATTTACCCTTAACATACAGGCCACTTTTTGAAGACAATAAAATTTTGGCCAGAGGTTGATCAAGATCGTCCAGGTGTGCAAATTGACTGAACGACCCACCAGGTGAGAAATCATCCACCGAAGTTGTGAAAAACACTAGTGGCCTCTTTAATTTCTATTGTATACCTGTGCTGTCAAGGGTGTTAATTGACACTTAGCTAATCCAAGAGACCCTTCCAAATTCTATACAAAACGTAAAAAACAGTTAGGAACATATTGAATGAATACAGTATCAAACGCCATATTGTTTCACCCTACTACTGAATCGTATGGATATAAGCAGTATTTAATAAAGAACAAACCCATGACTGTTAATGATAATTATCAAAAGATAGATTAATTTTCTTGGTCTCCATAGGCTTAAAATTCCAAAGAAATATTAAAATTACAATTTCATATTTACTACTGTACTTTTTAAAAACGTCAAAACAAAATTGTTAATGACATAAGCGATAAATGTAAACAGAGTATTTATAGGTAAGAGGAATTCCAATAATAGGTCTCTGTGTTTTCTTTATGTATCCTGTTATAGATTTTCAGTTTAAAATTTGATAATTTCAGCGAGAATATTTCTTGTAATTCATAATTACCATTAGGTACAAGCGGACTAATTTAATCTCCACCGATAATTGATCATAGATCACCAGATCAAATTGAACAGTACCTACTTTGTGAATATTGAGATAAAACGTCTATAATTGCTAAATTCTCGGTATACCGGCCATCCCTCTAAACCGGCCGTTTTTTCCGATCCGAGAGCCGGCCGGTTTAGAGAAGTTTCACTGTATTACATTCGTACAGATGATGGTTGTACATAACACTTGTTACATGTATTACGTTTGTACAGATGGTGGTTCTACACAACACTTGCTTTACTTACTTTGGTACAGGTGGTGGTTTTACCACTTCCTTGAAGCCCAACAAACATGATCACATTGTTTTTGCCTTTTGTGGGTGTCCAGGCCTTCACTCCAGGATCAATCAGCTATTCAAATAAAGAATACACAGAATTACCTCATACCGTATTAGTAGAATTTTTAGCAAGGATTTAATTTTGGCATCATCATGAGGGTGTTGAGACCACTATAAGTAAACTATTTCTTCCATATCGTAAGTAATAGATATCTTATAAAATCGCTAAATATTAACTCTCATTAATATATATACCCATTTTTATGGGAAAAGTGCAAACTTTGTGTTTCGCTAAAACTTCCACTTATACGGTAACTTATTTGGGGGACATGAACTTGAAGAACACATAAATCAGTTTTTTGAGAGAAGGATTTATGGAGTTTAGAGATCTATAATGATTTTCAACAAATATGAGCTGTTAGACATAGTTTCCTAACATTTCTTGCATATATGAACATTAGATTTGTGTACAAAACATTATATTTGTGTACTGGAACTCAGTCCTGTATTGTATTTGTGATTTGAATCATATCTGTTAAGTGTTTTGCCCACCTGGGCCCTAATTTGGAACAAACAAGAGGTACTGTGAGCAATGTTCACTAAGAATACCCCCCGCTTACTCCAATCTCCCAAAGGGTGTTGTTAATAGGTATAAATTACCTCTTTCCTGAGTGTAAAAATATGGTATGCCTTTGTAGAAGAAAATAGAAGATATAGTCCGAACACAAATCCATGGCATAAACCTATAATTTTGACTTTGAGATCAAAGGTCAAGGTCATAAAGAGGTCATGAATGTACATGACACATAGTCTCATGGTGATACACCCATGTCTTATGGTATGACTATGTCAAAACCCTATAATTAATTTTGACCTTGAGGTCAAAGTTCAAGGTTATATAGAGGTCATGAAGGTACCCGACACATCGTCTCATGGTGATACACTCATGTGTCAAATATGATATGCCTATGTCAAAGAACAAAAAAGTCATGGCCCTGACACGAATCCGTTGTAAAAACCTTTCCTTGAGGTCAAGGTCATATGGAGGTCATGAAGGTACATGACACATCGTCTCATGGTGATACACTCATGTGTCAAATATGGTATGCCTATGTCAAAGAACAAAGAAGTTATGGCCCGGACACAAATCCATTGTAAAAAACCTTTAATTTTGACCTTGAGGTCAAGGGTCAAGGTCATATAGAGGTCATGAAGGTACTCGACACATTGTCTCATGGTGATCCACCTGTGTGCCATATATGGTATGCCTAAGTCAAAGAACAAAGAAGTTATGGCCCCGACACGAATCTGCACAGACAGACAGACGGACAGACAGACAGAGTGATTCCTATATACCCCCTGAACTTCGTTCGGGGGGTATAATTATCATACAAATGTTGTCAACAATTTTTTTACATAAGTGTATAGGTAGAAAGACAGTCAAGTACATGCATATCTAGTGAAATCAATTTAACCCTTTTCCCTTCAACATATAATGTAGATGTCTTGATGTAAACTACATGCACAAATTGACTTACTTTGACGAGTTCTTTAAAAACAGCTGACTGTATCATTCTCCTCTTGTTCAAGCCACCTGCCATTTCATCAAAGTCAATGACGGACCTAAACATGAGCACAGGTTTCATTTACTTTTTCTGATGTACATGTGCAGTTTATTTCTAATACATGTATATACTTTGTCACTGGATATCATTAACCTGTGAAGCATTTCATTAAGAGCTGATGCATTTACTATACCTGACATTTTCTCTAAGAGTCTTGACAAGTTTTATATTGACATCTGCTTCAATTAGTGCTTTGCAGATCTCCTTCAGCATTTCATTTAGAACCTGCAAGTTAAAACAAGCTCATGTCTAGACAATTGTACAGTGTGATCTAGATAAGGATTCTTGAACTACGAACCAGGGTTCGAAATTAACTTTTTCAAGCACTAGTCCGTATGGACTAGTCACTGTTGATGTTCACTAGTCTGCAAAGCATTTCACTAGTCCGTCCAGTATATCATAAAATGATCTTCATTTTAAACACATCACAGTTGCAAACAATTCAATTTCTGACACCTACAGAAGAAAAAGAGACCACCATATTTTATTTCGCATTCAAAATCTTCAGAAGCATACAATATCAACCTCCGAGTTAATCCTTTTATAAACGTCCATAAGTGCGTTCGAGATCGATGTTCCTGTTGTTTTGGTGCTCAGATTTTAGAGTCACAGAAGTTTGAAATTTTATCAATGAAGTCAATAAAATTCACTCGATTGACCAAGTCATGAGCTATAGTGTTATGAACTACTGTGTTAGAGTCGCGAATGACGAGAACATGTGCGCACAAACGTGCATCTTCTCAGACCAGACTACTTGCAATTCTTAAACCTAGAACACGTTCTCGTGATGTGTACTCGGCGTTCGGAATCGGCAGGAATTTGACAATTTGTGCATGTTCGAAGAACGGCGGTCTCGAACGCACTCCATGTGTTTGGAAGATCAGGATGTCATAATCATGCAAACACTTGACCATGCAGGTAATCAACCATAAGTTCAAACATCTAAGAGACTCAGACAAATCTTCCTAAAAATCTTAATTCAAGATTGATTTCCGGATTTTCACTAGTCCGTATGGACTAGTGCTATAGAGAGTTCACTAGTCCGACACGTTTTTTACTAGTCTCGGACTTACGGACATGAGTTAATTTCGAACCCTGCGAACTGTCTGTAAAATTATCCATGGAGGAATGTTGTTTTATTGTGGGTAACACTAAACAGTTTTGTGGGGTTTTTATTGGCAAAATAATGTATTCAGACAGCCAAACAAAGCTAAATCTTCATATTTAGTTTGTAAAGTAAACTATTACAATGATGATTTATCATGGAAATTAATTACAGTACAATGAATTATCATAATTTGGGGGGGGGGGGGGGGGGACTAATCTTGGTTGAGATTCAACAGGGTTCGAAATTAACTCATGTCCGTAAGTCCGAGACTAGTAAAAAACGTGTCGGACTAGCAAACTCTCTATAGCACTAGTCCGTACGGAGTAGTGAAAATCCGGAAATCAATCTTCAATTGGTAAAGATTTTTAGCAAGATTTGTCTGAGTCTCTTAGATGTTTGAATTTATGGTTGATTACCTGCATGGTCAAGTGTTTGCATGACTATGACAGCCTGATCTTTCAAACACATGGAGTGCGTTCGAGACCGTCGTTCTTCAAACGTGCACAAATTGTCAAATTCCTGCCGATTCCGAACACCGAGTACACATCTTGAGAACATGTTCTAGGTGCAAGAATTGAAAGTAGTGTGGTCTGAGAACATGCACGTTTGTGCGCACATGTTCTCGTCATTCGCGACTCTTAACACAGTAGTTCATAACACTATAGCTCATGACTTGGTCAATCGAGTGAATTCTATTGACTTTGTTGATAAAATTTCGAACTCCTGAGCACCAAAACAACAGGAACATCGATCTCGAACGCACTTATGGACGTTTATAAAGGATTAACTCGGAGGTTAATATTGTATGCTTCTGAAGATCTTGAATGCGAAATAAAATATGGTGGTCTCTTTTTTCTTCTGTAGGTGTCAGAAATTGAATTGTTTGCAACTATGATGTGTTTGGTTTGATTAAAATGAAGATCATTTTATGATATACTGGACGGACTAGTGAAATGCTTTGCGGACTAGTGAACATCAACAGTGAAAAAGTTAATTTCGAACCCTGTTCAGCTCGGCTGAATATTTGGACTGACGCTCGGTGAAGGCATTCTGAGTTTTTTCCGTTTTTCAGAAACCCTTCGGAACTGGAGATTTAAGACATGCTGCAAGCATTCAGTTTGTTTACAGTGCAATGTAATTGTAAACAGATAAAAAAGTGTACTCACCTCTTCGTTGATAATAGTGGCATTGCCCAGAGACCGAAGGGCGGAAGTAATTTTCCTTCCCAAGTCTGCTAAAACCATTTTTCTGTTATAAGTCTAACCGGTACAATATGAGATTTACGAACAGAATTGTATTCAGGATTTCCTCGAACAGGAATGAGACATATGTCTCTTCTTTCGATTCACTTTCAAACAAATATCCTGATCTTTATGAAGTCCTCATTGTCTAGGCACTGTTCAAAGAAGTTAACGCCTGTAAACCACAACAAAATTTTCTTTCAAAACGTCTTTCCGTCGAGTGTTTACTGGAAAATTCTTCTTTTGGCTGTTGCAACAATTTTCGTTCTCCACGTCCAACTTCCGGTTTAAGTAACTCGTACTTAGAAGCGAGATTTCGATAAGTACCAGGCTAGATTTCGATTACCCATGTCATTCTAAAAGAATAGCAGTTTAGGCATAGTATATTTATTTTTGGATATTTCATGGAAATTATATATCAGTCTGTATTCAACTTCATATTATGGCACGCCGTTTTTACATTTATTCTTCTTTAAAGATATATCGATATATCATAGGCCAAATTCTTATCAAAGTTAGATGATATCTTTTAAAGTTTGTGAGATATATTATACCAGCGACATGTATATTATATACGTCTCTACTGGTATCCTTTATTATATATCTAATATAGAAAATATGAGATATCTTCTTCTTCTTCTTTTTTTTCTTTTTTTTTTTTCTTCTTTATAAGATACCTCATGAATTAAGGTAATTCCATCCCTCTAGAATTATATAGGTTCAATCTTATAATTGATTGTTGATTCTTCAAATAATATATCTTAGTAACAAAACAAAACAAAATGATAAAATAAGTATGTTGCGGTATCAATAAATTTTTTATCAATTAACACTTACACAGCTAGTGCCCGTGGTTAAAGCTCGATATGTCACTGAGAATCATTTCTTTATTAGCATTTGTAACCTAATGACATTGACTTATCTTGACCATGAACAATTACCTGCTATTTTCAGATGCAAATAAAGACATATATTGGGCAACTGTCCTCCCCACGTGTTTGTGATAGTAGTGTATGAGAAGACTGTAAGCTTGAAAGTTGTGAATTGTTCATCAAAGTCCTGTAGCGAAGGATGAGCGTTCCCTCCCCGACTTAAGAAATTAAACCAAAGTCCGGGTGTGGGGGAAATCGGGGCAGTTTAGCTGATGAAGACCATGAATTCCTCCACCTCCCACGAATTAGGATTTTGAAGATAGGACAAGTTATTTCTAATGCGCGTTAAGAATTTTAGACAAGTCAACTTCTAACTTCTCCTCCGGCTACCCCCTCCCCCTTTCTTCTTGAAAAACAATGCTATATGTGCCTGAAAATGAGGTACATTTAGGAATGATTTTCTGTGCCAGACAGATATATACGGTGGCTGGTTTAGGACAGGTGGAATTAAGATATCTTTTTGCTTGCTACTGCTACCTGCATCTTCACGAATTATCATGTCTGCATTGACATTAGATGTACTTATGCAGGGGGCAGATCCAGGAATTGCGATTAAGGAGCGCAAGTTTATGAGGCAGGAGTTGGGTGGGTCTGTGGGCCGCCTGGTTGGGTCCAGGGGCCCCGGAAGCTCCTGGATTTCCCAGTAAAAGTAATTCAATAAATGAAAAGGTTTTGCTATTTATTGCTCTGAGAGTGGAAGAAATTATTGCTTCTTTTTCTAAACAAGAGACTACGATTTACTTTAAATTTTAACATTTTAGGGGGTCGCGTACTTTCTATATTGCTATATATGTTAAGTTATTGGAAAGATGAGTCCATAAATACGAACTCGTTATATAAAGTGACTGAATTAACAATTGTTATAACGAGGTAACTCACTATATAACGAGATAATTAAGCCATTATAACGATCGAGATATTGAGATAGATTTATTTTTATTTTATTTTCTTGAATTTTTTTTAAAATGGCCTGCCACATGTACATGCGTATTGAAGAAAACAGACAAGTGAACAGCTTTCGCAGAAGTGTACGCGATATATTTATATTTGTTCCTCTTCAAAGATACATTGTAACTTATATAATTTATGAGATATCTTTTCATTTTTGATAAGTTATCTAATGAATTTTAAAATATCTCATATTACTTAAGTTTATGAGATATCTCATAAGATATGATAAGATATCGTAGGGCCTATAAACTACATGTATATAAGATATCTCATAAACTAAATTTTGTATATAAAATTAACAAGATATCTTATAATGTTTATGAGATATCTTATATGCTTTATATGATATATCTCCTAAATGATTTCTTATAAGATATCTCATGAATGAATTTTCGTAAGCTATCTCAAGAAGTTTATGAGTGGATATATCTTATCAGATATGTCATATATTTTAAGGTACATGATGTATTTTAAAAATTCCACTATCCTGTGACGTCATAAGATTTATGCATGACAGGAACATATATTTTTTTTTCAATAGTTATTGTAAAAAAAATCGAGTTAACCATAAAATATTTCAAAAGTCAAGAAGTTATAAATGGATAATCAATTATATGTTTCAAAATATTGAATCCAAGGGCAATAACTCTGTTTTCATTAAATTATTTATGAAGCCCATTATACATGTAGGGAGCGCCAAATTAACGTAAACTCAACTAATTGAAGATATCTTAAATTATTTGAAGATATCATCAATTCAGTTATTGCTCTCTTTGATTGAATCAATGCGCGCATTATATCAACTATTGCTCTCATCAAATGAATTAATGCGCGCTTCAATTCAACTAATGCTCTCATCAATTGAATTAATGCGCGCATCAATTGAATTAATGATAGCAATAATTGATTTAATGCGCGCATTAATTCAATTATTGCTCTCTTCAATTCAATTGATGAGAGCATCAATTGAATTAATGAGAGCAATAATAGATTTGATGCGCGCATGAATTCAATTATTACTCTCTTCAATTCAGTTGATGAGGGAATCAATTTCGTAGAAATATTGCTAGCAATAATTAATTTAGAGCTCGGTATAAATAATTTGACAATCTCTTTAATTCAATTGAAGATATCTTTAATTATTTACAATGCTTTGTATAAGGAATTAATGCGCGCATCAATTCTTTTAAAGAGAGCAACAATTCAATTAAAGAGATCATTAATTCAATTGTGGATATGTTGAATTGAAGATATCTTTAATTATATAGTTACTCTCTCTCTCTAAAAGAATTATTGCTCTCTTCAAATGAATTAAAGATATCATTAATTCAATTGAAGAGAGCAATAATTGAATTAATGCGCGCATTAAATCAATTATTGCTCTCATCAAATGAATTAATGCGCGCATCAATTCAATTATTGCTCTCATCAATTAATTTAATGCGCGCATTATATCAATTATTGCTCTCTTGAATTGAATTGTAGCGCGCATCAATTCGATTGTTATATCATTAATTCATTTGAAGAGATCATTAATTCAATTACAGAGCGCATACATTTAGCTGAACAATTTATGCTATCATCAATTAAATTAAAGCGCGCAATAATTCATAATTGAAAATATCATTAATTATTTGAAGATATCTTTAATTAAATTGTTGCGCGCATCAAATGAATTGATGATATCTTCAATTATTTGAGTTTATATTAATTTGGCGCTCCATAATTATGCGATAGATTTCCTTTCTTTTTCACAAACATTTTGTATATTTTTTAAAGAAACAGATTCATGAAATTATTATGAATACTATTCTATATCGTTATAGCCAGTTTCTGTGAAATTTTTATAATGCTGTTTAAGGGAAATGTAAATTTTATGTAGCAATATAAAATTACTTGTTTAAGCTCACCTGAGGTGAAAGGTCAAGTGAGCTTTTTTTGTCTGTCGTCTGTCTTCCCGTAAACTTTTCACATTTTCATCTTTTTTTCCAGAACCACTGTGTCAATTTCAAACAAACTTGGTATAAATCATCCTTGGGAGAAGGGGATTCAAGTTCCTTCAAATGAAGGGTCTCTTACGAAAATGCAAAAATATGGTACGTGGGGTCATTTAAAAAACCACTTGACCAGAAAAATTGAAATTTACAAGAAAGTTTCCTGAAATAGCACAGATTCAAGTTTCTTAAAATCATGGCCCACGGGAGTAGGGTGGGGACGCAATAGGAGATCAAAGTTTTACACGCGAATATAAAGGGAAGATCATTAAGAATTAACCTTCTCAAGAACCACCGGACCAGAAAAGTTGAAATTTACATGAAAACCTGACATAATGCAGATTCAAGTTTTTAAAAATGATGCCCCAGGGGTAGAGAGGCCACAATAGGAGGTCAGGGTTTTGCAAACGAATATACATGTATAAGTAAAATCTTCTCAAAAACCACTGGGCCAGAAAAGTGGAAATTTATATAAATGCCTCCTAATATAGAGTAGATCCAAGATTGTACAAATAATAGCCCCCCCCCCCCCCCCCTATATTTGGAAAATTCTATATATCTTTTAAAATATTTCTTGGACTTACAGCTTCGTATTTTGTATATGCATTATTTACTCTTTACGGCAGGGTCTTTCATGTTGTGCAATGGTATGTGATCCTGTGACCTTGACCTACTTTTAATAAAAATATTACCTATTCAATAAATCATGGACTTATTAGGTAGATTTTTCATATCTTGTATATAAACTTTCATTTCATCTCCTCTGACCTTGCACTCGGATTCTGACCTACTTTTAAGAAAGCATAACTATCAATTATATCCAGAACTATGTTGGGTAGGGCTTTCATATTTTGTATATTTAGATTCTTTGTTGCAAGACCTTGTAACACAATGGTGTTTGATTTTTGACTTTGGAGTTTGACCTACTTAAAAAAAACCTACCCTATTCAATATCTCCTGAACTATTTAAGGTAGGGCTTTTTCATATTTTGTATATAGATTTATGGCAAGACCTTGCTATACTTTGGTGGTTAAACTTGTGACCTTGACCTAGATTTCTACATTGAAGGAGAAGTAGGAAATCAAAGAGAAAAACTGGGGTTGGTGCTTGTTAACAAACTTTTAACCCCTCTCAGCCCTTTACTAAAGGTGCTGGCCCCTGAAATTTGATATCGTTGAATAGGTCTTGTCATTATCTACAATTTGTTTTCAATATGTCTTTTCAAAATCATTTTTATTGAAGAAGATATCAACGAAAATGTGTACAAAAAATGCAGAAAAAAGTTGTGGTGCTTTTATGAGCCATACCGAGCTTCATCGATTTTCACATTTAAGAAATTTGAATGTGAATAGGCACAGCTGTGAATTCGATCAACTCTACAATTGTTGAAAATTTAATGTTGATATCTTCAAGAGAAAAACTTACACCCTAAATTTCAGAAAAACGTCAATATCTTAAACAATAATTGACATGATTTCTTATAACAAGGTCTTTCATATCATACCTTGATCTATGATCTTGGTCTTATCCAAAACAGTAAGATTATGTTAGTGATATTGGTGTTGAGGCATCTCTGTGTTATGTTAATTTATTTTCAGTTAAGTTGTGATCCTTTGAGGCTAGGTTGGGGCCACAATTTTTTATGGGAATAATTTGATTTTAAAAAATAACAACAGCTGAACAATGGCAGAGCCAAGGTGACTCAAGTGAGCAATGTGGCCCATGGGCCTATTCTTTTATATACACAGTATGATTAGCGTCCAGTACCCGTGGCCTTAGCTATGAAACTTTACATAAAGAACCACCTTCACTTAAGGATGCACCTTCTTGATTTAAGGTTAAAGGGTCAGTTAGAAAAAGAATTAATGGATATGATATCACAAATGCTATTTAGCAATGGAATTTCTCCAAAAAAGTATCATACATGTGATAGGATGACTTCTATTGCATTTAAAATTTAAAGGTTAAAGTCATCAACTTACAAATGCTAACAAATTATTCTAATATTGAGATTTAGCACTAAAATTTCACAAGAGACTCAGTAAAGTGTATTTCCTTTCAAAAAAGCATAACAAATTAAGCAATAAAAACAGGGAGCATAAATTCACTGAATTTTATTATTTATACACGTACACATATCAATTTTATTCATAAAAAATACCAGACAATCTGAACAGAATATTAGCATATTATTCATGTGTATTATCTCCCATACCAAGTACACACCAAAACACATACTGACGAAAATCACTTCAGATACTTCATACAGTTGTGAAGAATGTCTATACCATGAAGTTCTCTCAATCTCTCTAAGTGTCGCTTATCACCTTGAGCAAGCTTCGCTATAAGAATGGCACAATTCTGCTGCAGACCGGACTTATTCCCATCACGAGCCAGAACTAAAAGTTCCTTAATAATATCTGTCTTTGATAGAGCTGCACAAACTTTAGGGACCTGGGTGCAGTGACTGAGACACAGTGCAGCATTCCCTACAACTGTTTCATCATCACTCTTCAGTTGTTTAATCAGAGTTCCCAGTCCTTTGTGGTCCACAATGAAGACCCGAGCATGGTCATTAATCTGCGAGCAACCAGTGAGGGCCTTCAAGGCACACTTCCTATTTGCGGAATCTTCATCATTCTTCAAAATGTACATTAGGATTTCTACTCCTTCGTTGTCACAGAACCAGTCGACTGAGGGGATGGAGTAGGGTAAGATATGGCTTAGGATTCCAAGACTGCGAGATATCATCAGCTTGTAATGCTTCAGAGACTGACAGATTATCAGGCATTGCTTACAAATGGGAAGGCTGAACTCTTTAAAGTTTACACTAGATCCTTCATGTGTCAAATTAGAAATGAGACCCAAGCAAGCCTCCACAAGCTCCACGCTGAGAGGCTGAGGTAATTTTTCTTTGTGTCTGGAGATGGAATCCACAAGAATCTTCCACATATCTTTCCGATCTGACAGCTTTTTCCTGATAACAACATCATTGGAGAGGTTGGTGATTGTGGAGACACAGGTAGGTAGAACGGACTGGTTGCTGGATCCTTCTTTCAAAACATTTTCAAACGCTGGCAGCACATCAATTTCGATTTTGTCTCTTAACTGTTGCTTAAACTTGTTGTCAAGAGCCAGATTGTTTAGAACACATCCCGAAGTTAATGCAGCATCATCATTTGTTTGGATTAAATTGAACACAATAGTCATTAGCTGTGGAATGTCAAACTTTTGAAAAACTAATGATCGTCCAATCACAGATATTGTCACTGTGTGTAATATCTTCACACAGCTGGATTTCAGACCACGACCAGGGCCTTTGATTTTCACTTCCATGAACCTCATTAGTTTGTTGGGCATTCCCTCTGTTTGTAAAAAAACTTCCTGATTCTTTTCATTATCTTCACAAGCCAAACGGAACATGTCCATGCCAGACTTCAGCATATCGAGTTCTTCTTTGGATAAACTCCTTGGAGAAGCTGAAAAACATTTTGAGAAGCATGGATGCTCACTAATGATTTGAAATCCTCCCTCTGTTCTGAAAAGTGTTTTCTGTTCATTGTTCTTCAGGAAATTTTGCAGAACTTGGAATCCTCCACTGTAGAAAATAGGAAGTTGACCTTTTTTCCCAAGTTGCTGAAGTAAAGCTACGGGACCCTTTTCTCCCGCCTGAAATGCCTCTTTTGCTTTTTCTTCTTCCTGTTGGGTCCTCTCAACTCTATCCACATCTGCAAAATAGTCTTTGATAAGATTTTGTTTGGTTGGGTCACATTCAAGGGCTTTCTTGTAAGCCTCCCTTGCTTTTTCATAGTTTCTGAGTCCAAGATAAGCCTTTCCCATTAGAACATAAGCTTTCATGCTGTTACTGAAAACCCTTATGGCCCAGTCACAGTCTACAAGAGCTTCCTCAAATCTACCCAGTTTGATGTTTGTTTGAGCTTTGTTTGTCCAAAGGGCAAGATGATCTTTGAGATGAGTCAGTCCTTCAGAGTAAAGCTCCAATGCTTTCTCATAATTTCCTTGTCTGAATTCCTCATTGCCTTTTTCTTTTAACTCATTAGCCTTCTTCTCACCAGCTTGTCTTCTTTCTGCTCTCTCCCTGGCATCTACCTCCATTGCAGCCATGAAGCCTTGTTGGTCTGCGGTGGTCATTGTTTGAGGAGCATTAGGATCTTGGGCTGTGGAGGGAGACTTATTGATTATAGTTTTACTGAAGCCAGTTTTAGTCTTGGGTAATGGCTCTTTGAAGTCGTCTTCTTCTTCCGGCATTTCAGAAAGTTTCTCATTTAGCTGTGCTTGGTTTTTGGCAATGATTTCATCTGCCTTTTGCATGGCTTGTTTGACATCATCATCTTCTCCATATTTGAGAGTTTTAACCTAAAATGATAAAGCATGCAGGTTAGTAAAAGTATTCTAGATCATAAAAGGCCATGTTTATAAGACAATAATTATTTCATAATTCTGTTTGTGAAGCAGCTGTAACATGAAGGGAAACAATGCAATGGACCAGATTAGGATTCAAACCCGGGGCCCCTGAACTTCAGTCAGTTGTTCTACCAACTGAGCTATTTCATCATATATCCAGAGAGCAAAGACACAATATTTTAGAAGATCTTTTACAATTTACTGTTCGCAGTTATGGAATAATATGCCAGAATTTTTAAAATATTACCCAACATTGGAAACTTTTAAATCCACTTATCTTAGAATTTTTTTTCATTTGGGAAATTAAAACCATATAGATTTGTTTTTTATTATTTTTAGTTTTATTTTTATTTGTTTATTTATTTATTTTGTTTTATTTTCAGTTTTAAACATGTAAATAGCATACATGTATGTATACAACATACCTTCATATACTATTTCATATTGTATCTGTATAATACTGTTGTCTGTATATATGTTTTCAGGACCACAATGTAAACTAGTTTTAAACTAATTGTGCTATCCTGTTTAAATAAAGAACATTATTATTATTATTATTGCCACCGGTGATCGAACCTGGCTGACTGCTACATTCCTCCCTCCTTAAATGTCTTCACACTAGAAGACATCAACCCATGGTCTATCAACTCAGGATATTTATCCCCTGGCAGGCATTTTCACCTGTCAGTTCCAGGGGCTGGTTTAGAATAGGAAGAGAGAAAATGCAACAGACCAGACCGGGATTCAAACCCGGGCCCCCTTAATCTCTAGTCAGTTGCTCTACCAGCTGAGCTTTCTTGTCACCAACGATCGAACTCAGCTGACCACTACTCCATATTGAATAGTGGGAATTCAGCAACACCAGCTAGTGTCACTGCTTTGCCGACCTTTTACAACTTTATTTCACAGATCTAGATAGGATTAAGTTATCGGATGAGTATTCTTCAAGTTAATCATGACTACTTTGATGCCGATTGGAATTTTGCATATTTGTGTGCTGACATCATGCGCAAAGAAATTGAATGGCCAGGAAGCAACCAAAGTTAAAAGTGGTGCTTTAATTGTCAGTGTTTGAGCTTTTTACATGGCAATAGCATCATATTAGTCACGGTTAACTTGTAGAATGAAATAAAGCAAAAGTGAGCAAGCTCACATACCCCACGCTCCAACATTGCTTGACAATGCCTGACATAATGAATGGTAATGCTATGCATTACTGCAAGAACAGGACAGAGAAGCTTGAAATTCTAAGTTCAAAAGGGGCATAACTCCCAGAAAAATTATTGAATCTTAATTTTCTGGGAAAATGCACATCAACACAGTTTGTCATTAACTACAAAGTTTCACAATATTCAGCTGAGCAGTCTCAGAGGAGTTGCACTGACAAGAACAGGACAGACGGGCTCGAAAGTCCAAGTTCAAAAGGGCATAAATCCCAGAAAAATTATTGAATCAGAATTTCCTGGGAAAATGCACATCAACACAGTGTGTCATTATTTGCTACAAATTTCACGAAATTCTGTTGAGCGGTCTCAGAGGAGTTGTGCTGGCAAGAAAGGGACTGCCAGACGGGTCAAAAACATTATATTACCCTCTGCAACTTCGTTGTGTGGGGTATTATAAGCATTCGATAACTGAATCCTCACATATTAGACAGCAAACCTGCGAAATAGTTGTAAAAGGTAGGCAAAGGAGCAACACTAAGTGATGTCGCTGAACATTCCCACTTACAATATGGAGTCCACTCCGATTCTCCCCCGCACATGTCACGATATAAAAGCAGGGTTAACAGTCGGAGGAATCTCGGATTAGTTATCAACTAGTGTATGGGCAACAATTGATTATGAAAAATAAAATCTATAATCAGAATCAAAGACCTAAAAACGATTGACAATCGAATGTCAGCGACAATTGTTTCATCACTAACTTCCATGACAATATAATTTATTTCCCAAGATTGAAGAGTTTCTATAGTTTGTTAAAAAACAAAATCATGGCACAAGTCTTGTTTACATAACAAAGAATTGTGAGTGCTGTATCTCACTTGTAACTCAACAACTCATATTCAAATTTTGGTTGACATTTAGAAATACTTTAGTTTAGCATTGTAAACAATAAAAATGGAAAAATTTTCAGCTCGAAACATGTCCATGTTCCTTTAAGTGCACGTTAATAACTAGAACCAACCGACCAACGCTGAAAGTAAATTTACAGACATGAATTATGAAGGACGTACTGCTCCGAAATTCGGTGAAGGCGTCAGTCCAAATATTCAGCTGAGCTGAATCTAAGCCGAGATTAAGGCTATGCCTGTCCACTTCTTTAAAGAGAATATACGGGTTAACATGTAATATGTCTTACGGTGTGACCGTATTTGAGGGTAAAGCAAAAAAATATTGGCATTAGTATCTAGATCCATAACAGGACAAAAAATATCCTGAAATATTAGCACCTAACGTGTGAGGACAGAGCTCAATCAAAGTATTCTAACTTTAGACATTTTTTATCCGCCTATTCATTAAACACGGGAAACGCTATGCAACTAATGTAAACAGTGCATTGTGACGTCATATTCAGCGTCAGTGTTTAGCAAATACACAAACATAGGAAAGGTTGTACAATTGCATTAATTGAGGAGTGATTATATATGATTAAGAACATAAGATTTACATGCTTTTATGGATTTTATGTAACATCTCAGAACGACGCAACGTGAACTTGGGCACACAAGATTCAAAATGGAGAAATACATGTCCATGCGATAGTATTCGAATCGACGCCATTGGGACCAAAATTTTCAAGTTCCAAAGGTATGGTTTAATTTTTCATTAGTTTTCTATGTTTTCCTTTTAAACATGTATATACGTGTTACCTATACTATAGGGAGAGCTCCGCTCTCACGGCCCATCGGGCCGTGAGAGGGCTTCACCCTCTATCATTAAATACATGCCTTCGTTTAAAAAAAGCAGTGGAATTACAGTGATAATAACGTTGAAAGTCTACGAATGCCAACTCAGATGATTAAATGAACTGTGCAGCAGGCTAGATCTTGGCCTCTAACGTTATAGACTTCGCGACGAGAATATTTCTGGAAGTTTCCAATACCATTTAGACTTCAGATGGGTAAATAATTTGCAGGTCTATATATCGAAATAAATCGTTAGTTTATAAACAAACGGATATATATGTCAACGCCTTACCAAGGACTCAATTTCATCTACTTTGTTTATAAACTCGTCCAATTTCTTGGAATCTTGCAACTTCGAGTCTGCCATGTTGACGCTTGTCTGGCAACCGTCAGATTTTACTTCCGGTGTTAGCTTGTACATAGAATGTTCGTGATATGCCATATCAGGTATACTTACATGGCCTCTTTCCCTAAATAATGTGTTTTGCGACTGATGTTATCGATAATATTTTCATGTCCTCTTTTCCAAAACCAATGACCCATTTTCAACCAAATATGGCACAGGATATATCCTTACTATGTAGGTTTATAATAAGAGGTCCATGGGCCACATCACTCACCTGAGTCACCCTGGCACCAATCTAATTAAAATTAGATCTTTGATCCGCTCATGCAATCGCTACACAAAGCTTTGTGTAGCGATTGCATGAGCGGATCAAAGATCTAATTTTAATTAGATTGCCTTGGCACATATTTAAAGATTTCCCCAATATTTTCGCATGTAAATCTTTGATCTATTTTATAGCCAAACCCTACCCCTAGGCGCCATCATTTTTACAAACTTGAATCTGAACTATGACACGAAGCTTTCATGCAAACGTAAACTTCTCTGGTCCAATGGTTCTTGAGAAGAAGATTTTTCTCTATATATTTGTATGTAAAACTTTGATTCTCTATTATAGCCCAACCCTACCCCGGAGGCCATGATTTTAACAAACTTGAATCTGCACTATGTCATAAGAAAGCGTTCATGTAAAGTACATTCCTGGTCTAGAGGTTCTTGAGAAGATTTTCAAAAGAGTTTCCTTTTATATTTGTATGTAAAACTTTGAACCCCCATTGTGGCCCCATCCTATCCCCGGGGACCACTATTTTAACAAGCTTGAATCTGCACGATGCCAGAAAGTTTTCATGGAAATTTGTACTTTCCTGGTCCAGTGGTTCTTGAGAAGAAGATTTTTCCTATATATTTGCATGTAAAATTTTGATTCCCTATTCCTTGCAAATATTTTTAATATATTTTTAAAAAAATATTAAAAATATTAATTTAAAAAATATTTTTAGCTGTTCCTCCGGGGGCCATGAATTTAACAGACTTGAATCTGCACTATGTCAGGAAGCTTTCATAAAAATTTCAGCTCTTTTGGCTCATTGATATTTAAGATTTTTTAATGACCCCACCCTATTTTTACATTTTTGTGATTATCTCCCCTTTGAAGGGGCATGATCCCTCATTTGAACAAACTTGAAAGGCATTTACCAACGAATACGTTTTGCCAAGTTTGGTTGAAATTGGCTCAGTGGTTCTGGAGAAGAAGTCGAAAATGTAAAAAGTTTGCAGATGAAGAAACAGACAGTCGGGCAGACAATGGACAAAAGGCGATCAGAAAAGCTAACTTGGGGTTTCAGGTCAAGTTCCAATGATGTGTGCAATAATTCATTTGATGCGCGCATCAAATCAGTTATTGTTTTTATCAATTGAATTGATGCGCACATCAATTGAATTACTGCACACATCAATGGAATCATTGCACGCAGTAATTGATTTTATGTACGCATCAATTGAATTAGTGTGCGCAATAATTGATCTTATGCGCGCATCAATTGAATTATTGCTGACAATAATTGAATTGGTTTGATTGATTTTAACGTATTTTATTGTTTATATTATATACAAAAGGATCGATCAGAAACAAGTTCGTACAACTTACGAGTTCTTCTCCTTATAACCTAATACATGTAATACACAATTGTCATTGATAAAAATAATATACAGAGAATGCAAAACTGGTAAGTGTTATATAAATATACAATGCAATGTGATATGATCATCAGCTTAAATCTTTTAATTTCATGAATATACGTCTGAACACAAGAGAAAATACAATTATTTGATTCGGTAGATAGGACATTATTATCCCACAGTAGAACATGTGTATCAATAATAACCAGATCATTTAACCGTAGCAGTTTATCCATTAATTTGTATCTTGCAATTGAACATTCCTTACAAATAAAGAAAAGGTGATATGCATCTTCACGCATATCACAAGGACATAATGGAGAATCAACAATATTGCGTCTAGAAAGATCATAATTCAAAACACAGGTGTGTTCAAGTTTGGTATTGAATTATATTCAGTAGACGAGAACCATGTGAAAAGTATACAAAAAATTGGTGCGCACATCAACTGAAATATTGCATGCGATAAAATAATTCAATTATAGGTATATTGAATTGAGATATCTCTTATCAAATAACTGCTCGTTCTTTCAATTATTGCACACATTTAATTGATGTGGGCAATATTTCAATTGATGAGAACAATAATCAAATTATTGCCTTCGTGCGCGCATCGATTTAATAATCATTTCTTCAATTGAATTGTTATGAAATTTGGGATATCTCGATGTGACATATTGTTAAGTCGACTTGAGTTTTCTTTGAATTTTCACAGTTGATAATCCAGATACTTTGTAGTTCAAAATCCTATTTCTGATGGAATATGAAAGTTTCCTTCCACTTTAGTGCACTAGAAGAGGGGGGGGGGGGGGCTTACGGGGCTAGCAACCACCACCACTTGTTTGGTTGATTTTATTTCAATAAAAAAGATGTCATTTTATGGCCATTTTGGTGCCCCCCCCCCCTCGAGCTCCCCTTTCTGAAAGTTCCCTTCCACTCTAGATAGCGCAATCGTTCCTTTTTTATTTTGTCCTCGTTATATAAAGATCGATCTTTTTTACTTTGGAGTTCCAAATTACGATACAAAGACTGAACGAACGGTGAAGACATGGTAAACACATACGGACGCAAGGTCAGCGCTTTGTGTACAGTGAACACAGAGAGTGAACAGAGAACGAACGTTGAGCTAAAGGGGGGGGGGATGGGAAAAGTAGTACGTTTCCAAGGGACTGTATCAGTGGCGGATCTGCAGGGGGTTACGGGGCTAGCAACTCAGCACCCCCCCCCCCCATTGCTTGATTTATTTTAGTTAGGGATGCTTACTCTCCCTAGGCACCTGATCCCACCTCTGTGTATACAGGGGCCCGCGTTTGCCCAATTCTTTATGTTGTGTTCCTTATAGGAGTTATGAGATTGATCACTGTTCGTTATCTTCACCTTTCATTTAAATTATGTCATATTTTGGCCATTTTGGTATCGTCCCCCCCCCCCCTCCTTGGTCGGAAAAAGTACAAACTCGAGTCGCAACCAGTCCTTTGTGAAAAAATGAAGACAATCTCATAACTCCTATAAGGAATATAAGACTAAGAGTTGGGCAAACATGCTCCCCCCCCCCCTGGACAATGGACATACATATGTACCAGAGGTGGGATCAGGTGCCTAGGAGGAGTAAGCATCTCCTGTCGACCGGTCACATCCGCTGTGAGCCCTATATCTTGATCAGGTAAACGGAGTTATCCGTATTCAAAACCAGTCTGCCAAGAACGGTCTAACAATCGGTATGAAACACTTCAGACAGCATTTGACCCAATGATAGGTTGTATTGGCAAACTAGATCGTTATAACGATCGATCATATATGGTACACATGTGTAAATTGTATCATGTAGTTATAATGTTTAATTTTTAATTTGTATATGCCCCCTGAGGGCCCTTGATTGGTGAATAAATAAATTATTATCATTATTAATATAATTTGATTGTCCTGTGTATGAACATATGAACATATTAGAAAAATGCATTCAAAACTACTAGATATTAATACCTTATTTAGTTTACTAAATCCACATAACCTTGTATCTACAAAACAAACCTGTCTATACATCAGAGACTGTTTTAATGTTAGAAATAAGTTTTCAACAGTTTGATATTTTGTAATGTATCAATATATATGTGTATCTATGTATGGCTAACAACACATTCTTATATAATGTGCTTTAGTGCCAATAAAGAATTGAATTGAATTGAATTGAATAATTTGCGAAATGCTGAAATGAAGATCTCTTTTAAAATTTCTTCCTGTGTACTCATATCTGCAAAAGCAATCTGACTGTATAGCGAGCATGGCGGCCCATGGGCCTTTTGGCCGTAACTTGAGCATAGTTCTAATTTTAGAGTTACGCCCCCTTGTGAATTCACATGCGGCAATGACATTTTGGTGGCTTTAAGCGAAGAATTTATAAAGCTTTTTTCACAAGTGGGAATAATATGGCAAATATCCTGAGTGGGAAAGACGTTTCAGAGTAATATAAATTGCATCACGATCTACTATATCTTACTGACAATGCATAGTTATTAACTTATCAAAGTTTTACAAAGAAGTATATTCCGAATTTACTCGTAATTTTCAAGATGTGAAGTTAGCATCAGAATTCACAGGAAATTATGCTATAAATGATATATTTTTGTGTCTAAACAGGGAAATAAGAGGAAGACTCAAGGCGGATATTGAGAGTTTCAAACAGAATGCGCCCAACTTTTTACCTGGACTCGCTATCGTACAGGTTAGATGGAATTGTATGATGCATTATTATTATAAAAGTAAAATTTGCCCAACTAAGCCTAGTTGGTCTTTATAAACATTTATTAGATTTTTTAAATTTTGGGATGTTATCTATTTAGGGATGGGGGAGAAAGTGGGTGAAAAGGGGTAGGTGGAGGACAAAGAGATTGAAATGATTGGGGGTAGGGGGGGGATAGAAAAAGACGGGGGTTAGAAAAGGTAGGCCCTCTAATCCCCACCCTGAGCTATAGTTTATGTAAATAGAAGTCAATTATAAACATGATTGAAAAACTGGTAGCTCTTTATATTGTTATTGATTTACAATAGATACCCGATATAGTCGGTAATATTAATTATAGGTCTATAGAGCTTATGTTGTATTGTTACACCATGTTCTGCTCAAAGGTTGGAATTAGCAAGAAATGTGAGCTTTTGAAAAATTGTGAGTGAAAATAGTGGACACTTGAAAATCTTAGAGAGTGGTGATTTACAAACCTTGATCTGACATCAAGAGACCCCCAGGCCCCAACATAGCACCATGTGACCTACGTCATTGACTTGTCCAAACATTGTCTGTTGACCCATCAGGCTCAGTAATTATGGGGTAAAAAATCATTCATTTAGATAACATATGAAAAAAGAGCAATGATTCGTTAGTTTTATTTTAGCTTGTAAGTTGTCATTTTAGCCTGTGGATTTTATAACCACAGTCTGAAATTAGCGTATGGTAGAAAAAGTTAATATTAACCCCTGCTGAATAAAGATTATTTGATTTGATTTGATCTGTAATGGTATGATGTGGATATGTTCTTGATGATGTCATTATTACTTTCTAAGGTGGGAGGTCGAGAAGACTCCAATGTGTACATCGGACAGAAGTTAAAAAATGCCGCTGCTGTTGGAGTCAATGCCAGCCATGTGAAGCTGTCACAGACGGCCTCACAGACAGAGGTTGATCTTTGTTCACAGAGTTTTTAAAATCAAATTCTTGTATACCAGACAATTAGATCATTTTACCAGTACTGACAAGGAACTGTCTGTCGGTTGGAATGAATTTTTAGTGGATAATTAATATTACCAAAGTATTTTTTCCAAATTGTGTTCATTAATATAATTATTTCTGAATTTTTTAATGTAAAAGACGATATTTTATTGCAAAAGAAAACATGATTTTTCTCTATCAGGTCCTTGAGACGGTAGAGAAATTAAACAACGATCCCAGTGTGCATGGCATTATTGTTCAAGTAAGTTACATGTGTATCCCATTTTTATTCTTACAATCTGCATGCAGATTAAAAATGCCCTTTTGAAGAAATCTGAAGATCGATTCCTATTTTTGGAAATCTGTAAATGAAGATTCCTTCAGTTTAATGAATGCTGTGAAAATTTATAGATTATACTTAATAAAATGTCTTTAAAAGAAGTTATATTTATACATTTCCAATGTGTTTTTGTTTCTATGATGATCTTTGCAAATGGTAATGATACCCATTTCTTCATGAATATGCTGTAATGTGTGCATGAATCTGGATATACATATATATGTGTACATCTGTTTTAACGGCTGGGAATTCTGACAGAAATGAAATTAGAATGTAAATATACGAAATGAATTTCATTTTTGAAAATACTTGTACATCAGGTATGAACTGCAACACTTCACATCAGCATACTTTTCATGAAGCGCCAACATACTTCATGAAGTCTTAGTTCTTAGCCTCGTGTATTTTCAAAAATGAAATTTGATGAATTGAGTCCATTGTTTTCAGTTACCCTTGGATACTGTGAATGATATAGATGCCCATCTTGTCACAAACACCATCAAACCGGAGAAGGACGTAGATGGGTAAACTAGTTCTGAATTTTAAAAAAAAATCCTAGCTATTATTTTGTGTCAGTAGGAGAAAAAAAAAGGGTTACAAATTTGAAACAGTCAATATGAATTTTTAAAAAGTCTATAAATGCAACTTATTTCTGAAGTGAAGTGGTCTTCTGGACATGCATGTATTCCTGTTCAAACTGATTGTAAACATAGGAGACATTTTCAGCGAGGAAAAAGTGCATGCTGAAGATATCTGCCATCCAATAGTCTAGCAAGCAAGAAGTGATTCAGAGTAGACTATTCATCAATTTCATCATTTTGTTTGGGTTTTAATTACAACAACAATGAAGGATAACAACTCCTTGACTCTTCTTTACCTGATCTGAATATTTAGTGATACATGTAGAATTTAATTAGATTTTGTTTTAATTAGATTTTGTGTTTATTAGTTATATACTGTATGTATGTTCTTACTGAGAGGGAGACATGTACTAAATTGTGTGTAGTGTAAACAAATTCATCATGTGTACCTGCTAAACAAGGATTAATTACCGTACTGCACATGATTATTTATAGGGTAAGGTTGTTTTAAATTCTGAATTAAAGTCCAAAGTGAATCTCTTCTCTCAATAGATATTAATTATATGTTCACATTTCAGACTTCATGAATCCAATGCGGGAAAGCTGGCTCGGGGTGACCTGGAGGGATGTATATTTCCATGCACCCCACGAGGATGTCTTGAGCTCATTAAAAAATCTGGTAAGTGCATCCACATCTTCTGTAAGATTGTACTTCTTATTGAGCCTGCCTCAAGCGTCCGCTCAAGTACAATGTACATGCCCTGGGTATTTTATTTGTATAACCACCAACAATGAAGTTGTGTGAGAGGGGGGATATACTAGATTGTCCTTGTTCTTTTGTATGTTTGTCTCAACTCAATAAATACATGGTACTGAAGATAGCATTTACAATTACAAGTAAATTGTATACTTTAATTTGATAATATAGCCCTTAATTTAATGTTTTGTACATGTATACAGTACCCATCACCAGATATTCCTGTTTTTTGGGTCACCTGAATGACTCAGTTGACCTACTGCTGGCTATTTTTGTCCATCGTTGTGCATCAAGTTGTAAACTTTTGAACATTTTTCAGCTTCTTCCCTTGAACAGCTGAACCAATTCTAACCAATTTTGGTATATAGCATCTATGGGTAAAGTGGAACAACAAGTGTGAATTTCATGGATCCTGCCTCCATGGGGCCTGAGGGGTGGGACCAAAATCATCTAAATTAATGCAGTCTTCAAAAATCTTCTTTACTTGTGGACATTAAGCAGTCAAACTGTTTACATGATTATGATAAGCAATGAGCCCTTTACCAACATTGTGAAATTCATGACCCCTGGCTTTAGAGCTCAGGCCCCAGGGTAGGGTTAGATTGGTCATATATTGAAAATGCATCATATCGTAGAAAAAATTTCTTTACTTCTGGACAACAATAAGGCAACATGTTTGCATGATTCTAATAAATACTCAATCCTCTACCAAAATTGTGAATTCATGACCCCAGGGTTTAGGATTCAGGCCCCAGGTGGGCCTAAGTTGGTCATAATGCATTGAAATTGTGAAGTTTATGACTCCGTGGTTCAGGTTATATTATTATTACATGCACAAACAAGTTACTAGAGCAGGAGTTGTGGGCCCTATGGTAAACCTGATGATGTGTTAGAAATGTTTGTGTATTAATGATTTTTAAAATTTCATACACACGAGTCATGAACTTTGGAAAATGTGTTTCATGGTGCACAGGTGACCATCAAGGCCCATAGGCCTCTTGTTTAATATTGTAAGGATTGTAGAAGTTGTCACTTAGATATTCATTACAAGAAGGGCAAGTGTTCGTCAGTTGATACACTGTAATTGTTATGTCTTGATTGGAGATGGCAGATGTTTGAGTGGGGATGATGTGAACTTGATCAGAGTGGGCTGGGACTGAACATGTACAGGTATTGTGCTGCAAAATCATCCCGCTGAAGTGTATTTCTCTATCGGAGGCCTTTAAAACTGCCATGGCTCTGGTGCTGTGTATGTTTATATAGATAAAATGTTTGTGTAATTAAACCATGTCTTTATTTTTAGCTCTTCTGAGCCAAAGGCTCAAAGAGCTAATGCTATGGCCATTTGTGCGGTGTGCGGTGTGCGTAAACTTTTTAGAAAAAGGGCTATAACTCAAGAACCCCTTGGCCAATTTTTTTCAAATTTGTTACAGGGTATCATTGGCCCAAGGGCTTTCATACATACTAAATATAGGGATGTGACCCTTTAACAAGGGGAGATAATCAGGAAAATACAAAAAAAAATAGTGGTTGCTAAAAAATCTTCTTCTCAAGAACCACAGGGCAGATTATCACCAAACTTACACATAAGGATGAGGATATGTTGTAGTTTAAAAATTGTTCAAGGCATTACCCTGGGGCAAAGGGCGTGGTCTCAAGGTCACTTCAAAGTTGACCTAAATTAAAATTTTTTTTAAATTCCTTAAATCTTAGATATTTTAGTCATTATAAGGACTAGGATCATCAAATTTTGACAGTTGATGCATCTTAAGACCTTGTGTCAAGTTGTCTCAAAAGTAGGTCACGGTGACCTACTTTTTGAATTTTGCAGGTATTTATTTTAAAATTAATTTTGATGCATATCTTGGACACTTTGAAGCCTATGATCATCAAAACTTGTCAGTTGGTGGATCATGGGACCTTGAAATGCGTCAACTGAAAAATAGGTCACCGTGACCTACTTTCTGAATTTTATGGCTTATCATTTATAGATATATTTTAAGTTGTTATTTCAAATACCGAGAGGTTTAGAATCATCAAATCTTGTAAGTTGATGCATCTTGAGGCCTTGAAACATATTTATAAAAAAAGTAGGTCACAGTGACCTACTTTTTGAATTTTGCAGATATTCAAATTTCACATTTTCAATTTTAAATGCATATTTTGGGCACTGTAAAACCTAGGATCATCAAACTTTGTCAGTTGATGCGTCTTCGGTCTTCGGTTTGTGTCGACCAAAAAGTAGGTCACCGTGACCTACTTTTGGTATTTGACAGCTAAATTACTATATTTCAGACACTATTTGACCTACAATCATCAAACTTTGTCAGTTGATGCATCTTGAGCCTTCGGAGTGTATTGACCAAAAAGTAGGTCACTGTGACCTACTTTTGGCGTTTGACAGTTATATTTATATATTTCAGTCACTAATTGACCTACAATCATCAAACTTTGACAGTTGATGCATCTTGAGTCAACGGAGTGTGTCGACCAAAAAGTAGGTCACCTTGACCTACTTTTGGAATTTGACGGCTATATTTATATATTTCAAATACGATTTGACCTACAGTCATCAAACTTTGTCAGTTGATGGGTCTTGCATGTTCGAAGGGTTTCGACCAAAAAGTAGGTCAACTTGACCTACTTTTGGAATTGGACACCTATATTTATATATTTCAGATACTATTTGACCTACAGTCATCAAACTTTGTCAGTTGATGCGTCTTGCATGTTCAAAGGGTGTTGACAAAAAGTAGGTCACCTTGACCTACTTTTGGAATTGGACAGCTATAGTTATATAATTCAGATACTATTTGACCTACAGTCATCAAACTTTGTCAGTTGTTGGGTCTTGCATGTTTGAAGGGTGTTGACGAAAAAAATAGGTCACCTTGACCTACTTTTGGAATTTGACGGCTATATTTATATATTTCAGATACTATTTGACCTACAGTCATCAAACTTTGTCAGTTGATGGGTCTTGCATGTTCGGAGTTCGCTGACCAAAAATTAGGTCACCATGACCTACGATTGGAATTTGACAGCTATATTTCAATATTCAGATACTAATTGGCTTAAAATCATCAAACTTTGTCAGTTGATATTTCTTGGGTTCTCAAAATGTGTAGACCAAAAAGTAGGTCACATTGACCTACTTTTTTTGAATTCTTAGGATTTAACTAAAGATTTAGAATACTAAGAGGCTAAGAATAGAAATGGTGGGGTTGTACAATTTATCAGAAGAGCGATTCTAGGCCCTTGGGCCTCTTGTTATGTAGATATGTGAATGGCTGGTAAATTTATCATGGTTCTGGTGCTGTGTATTTTCATGTAGTTACTGGTAAAACTCATGGTTCTGTTGTGTATTTTTATGTATTAATATAAAATGTTAATATCATAGATTAGACACACCTGTATTTTTATATAGATATGTGAATGGCTGGTAAATTTATCGTGGTTCTGGTGTGGTATATTTTTATGTAGTGACTGGTGAATTTATTGTGGTTCTGGTGCTGTGAATTTTTATGTATTAATATAAAATGTTTATATAGATAAAACACACCTGTATTTTTATATACATATGTGAGTGGCTGGTAAATTTATCATGGTTCTGGTATTGTATATTTTTGTATTAAAATGTTTATATAGATAAAACACACCTGTATTTTTATGTAGGTATGTTAGTGACTGGTAAAACTATCATGATTCTGGTGCTGTGTATTTTAACTGTCATGGTGTTGTGTATTTTATATAGGTTTTGTGATTAGTAAAACTGTCGTAGTTCTGATGTTGTGTATTTTATGTAGGTGTGTCCGTGGCTGGTAAATTTGCCGTAGTTCTGAGGTTGTGTATTTTATGTAGGTGTGTCCGTGGCTGGTAAAACTGCCGTAGTTCTGATGTTGTGTATTTTATGTAGGTGTGTCCGTGGCCGGTAAAACTGCCGTAGTTGTGATGTTGTGTATTTTATGTAGGTGTGTCCGTGGCCGGTAAAACTGCCGTAGTTGTGATGTTGTGTATTTTATGTAGGTGTGTCTGTGGCTGGTAAAACTGCTTTAGTTCTGATGTGTATTTTATGTAGGTGTGTCAGTGGCTGGTAAAACTGCTGTAGTTCTGGGGCGCAGCAAGATTGTAGGGTCTCCTATGGCAGACTTGTTGAAGTGGAACCATGCCACAGTAACCGTGTGCCATTCCAAGACCCAGAATCTGCCAGAGATTGTAAGTCCACGATGTCTTTCATGAATATTAATTTCTGTTGTATTGATGATGATTATTGAGTATCTTAGTTCAATTTGTCTAAATTGAATATTTCACAATCTAAAAATCTAAAATTTTCGCCTTTCATGCACACATTTTATACCAAACTTTGAAAATTTCTTGCATAAGGTAAGAACAGCAGACATTCTAGTGGTTGCCATAGGAAAAGCTGAGTTTGTGAAAGGGGACTGGGTAAAACCAGGAGCAGTTGTCATAGACTGTGGTATCAACTCCATTCCTGGTAAGAGTCCTATGTCATTCATGAGGTAGCCCGGCTTTAATCACTTTCAAGAGTCCTGTGTCATTCATGAGGTAGCCCTCTTTTAATCTCTTTTTCTCCTGGTAATAGTCTTTGTCATTGATGAGTTAGCCCTCTTTTAGTAACTTTTTTCAGTTGCCTGTCTTCCAACACTGTAACATGATATCCAACCTTCATACTACTTTGTACACTTAGTCACAGAAATATCAATGTATTTTAAGGTTAAGGGTCAAGGTTTCAATAAGGTCATATGATTTATAGGACCCTAACTACAAAGGGCTCAGGATGACTTTGTCAACTTTCTAATATTTTCACTAAATTAATTGAAAAAATATTTTTCTGTGAATTTTACTCAGGAATCTTATTATCCTTTCTCAATTTCAAAGATGCCACAAAGAAGTCTGGGAAGCGATTGGTCGGGGATGTGGCATTTGAAGAGGCTAAAGCTGCAGCCTCCTGGATAACCCCCGTCCCTGGCGGCGTGGGACCAATGACAGTGGCCATGTTACTGCAAAACACTTTCGAACAGGCCAAGAGAAAATACGGGGTATTTGATATTTACGATAAGGAGTAACTGTCTAGTTTGTTTGGATTATGGGGCTATAAAAACGAATGAAGCGTGGGCATTGGATATTGCAGAGTTCTTGAAAAGTGTCGGTAATGTCCGATTATCCAATAAAAGTAGTAAATGTCCGACACCAGTTACTCAATTGTCGGCCCTGATGGCTGATAAAAAATTGGGATCGAAGTCCGTTTTTTACCGGAGAAAAATGGCAGCCATGTGGCCCATAAATTTTCAAACCGATGCTAAATCCGGCAAGGCATTGAAACGTAAACGTGAGGAATCTGTTGTGAGGAACTACGAGGAGAAAAGAAACCGATTGTATCTCCGCCTGGCAATCTGGGAGACAATGGCTTTTGATTGATGCGGTTTTACCTATACTGCTAGGTGACACCATCTGCTCAAAGTTGTGAGACCAACTACAACCGGACCAAAGTGAGAGAAAGAGTAGTTTAAATGATTGTAGAGGAAGACAAGAAAGAAGTTTAGAGGAATAGATAGGATAGAGAGAAAAAATGGAGGATGAGAGAGAAGTGGAGGATGAGAGAGAAATAGAGCAAGAAAGTGACTCAATCAGTGAAGTGAGGATGATTCAGAGTGTGAGAAAGGGTATGAAAGGAGAATTCATGAACTTATAGCTGATATGGATATTGAATACAATTAGTTGATTATAAATAAAATTTATAAAAACCTCAAAAGTGATGCATTTTTCTCTGGACTGACAAAATTTTGTTTGGGCTGACACTATTTCTAACAGTGTCAGACGAAATGTCTGACACTTCAAAAGAAATTTCAAGAACTCTGGATATTAATTGTCTCCATGCTTCCATTGTTGTTACATGTATATCCCCCGTGAAACAAACACTAGATTGATTGATTGTATCTAAGTTATTTAACATTCCTCTTGAGAATTTTCCACTCATATGGAGACGTCACCATTGCTGATGAAGGGCTGCAAAATTTAAGCCTATGCTGGGAACTTACTGCCTTTGAGCAGGGACAGATCTTTATTGTGACATGGGGCTTCGGTTTTTGCGGTCTCATCCGAAGGACCACATCATTTAGTCGCCTCTTACAACAAGCAAAGGGTACTGAGGACCTATTCTAACTCGGATCCCCTCAGGAAAACATACACTAGACATTTTTCATAATATTGTAATTCAAAAGGTTTCTTTAATCAAAGCTTGAGGTTTTTGTTCAAGGAATGCAAGTAATTTTTACTCCTTTTACATGATTGATATGAAGTAAGTTTGGGCAGTTTATGCATTATAAGCCACAAAACTCTACTCCTTATGAGAAGTCTTCTATCACAATGATTATGATCTTCATACTGACATCAATTCTAGTAACAAAAAATTCTGACGTATACATGTATGGGTCATTGCAATTGACCCCAAAATATGTGTATCTTTAAAAAAATACAATTGACTTCAAAGCAAACCTCCTTGTAGGCAAGTACGTGTATATATGGTAATGGTTTTTTTTAATTGAAGTACAATCTCTCTGTTCCTTACAGGGCTTCTGATTGTTTTTGAGTAATCTGTACCAGATACACATACAGTACCTTGATCTTTTCTTTAGGCTACAGGAGCATGGAAACTACAGCTGCTACCACTGAACTGTAAAACTCCAGTACCAAGGTCAGATATCATGTACTGCTAACATTCAAATCTAAAACATGATTTAGTCCCCTCATGACAAAGTCGAAGGAGATTTCTAGTTTACACTCCATCTGTCGATCTGTCCATTTGTTCATTTGTCACAACTTAGTTTTGCGGACTTTTTTCATGATGCTTTGATTTAGGAAGCTGAAATTGGGTATGTGATTTAGGGATGAATGTTTACAGATCAGGTTTAAGTTTTATCACAATTCACTGATTTTTACAACATTTATGGGACTTCGTGCCAAAAATAGTTTCTGGACAGCTATTGTCATGACCCCAACATCAGTGTCACACTTTAAGAAAAAACTATAACCTGGACTCTTATCTTTTCAACCAAGGGGGGATGGGGCTTTGAGATTTCACATATAGATGCCTCATGATCAGACCTTTCATTTGTTACAAAGCCTTTTGAACTAGTGATCTTGCACTTGGACCTACCTTTCAAAAAATAACCTTTTCAACTAAAGGGGATAGGTTAAGTAGTGTCATGCTGCCCAGTGAGGTATGCTGTCTTCTGACAACTCTTTCTTTGTCCAGTGTTCATATAATGTTTCTACATTGTAATTTCTTTGTTCAGTGTTCATGTAATGTTTCTACATTTTGTGTAATTTTGTTGTCCAGTGTTCATGTAATGTTTCTACATTGTAATTTCTTTGTCCAGTGTTCATGTAATATTTCTACATTGTGTGTGATTTCTTTGTTCAGTGTTCATGGAATGTTTCTACATTTTATGTAATTTCATTTTATAGTGACCTTGAGGTGGCTCAGTCACAGATTCCAAAGAATGTGGAACTGTTAGCCAAGGAGGTTGACCTTCTTCCAGAGGAAGTGGACTTGTATGGGAAGAAGAAAGCCAAGGTGTCCTTGGGTGTCCTCAAAAGGCTGCAGGGACAGAAAGATGGCCGATACATTGTTGTTACAGGGTACATACACTGCTGTCATCATAGTCTATGAATGACTCGGTTCATAGCTCATGAAATACTGTAAAAGTGATCAATATTTACACTGGGGGTTAAGTACATGTTTTTCCATGTCCAATATTACGTGTAGCAGAAAAATATGCAGTAATTCAATATGATGTATCTACATGTATATCAAATATTTATAACTATACGCAAGGGGGAAATTTACATGATTATCATGTGACCATGTAATTAGTGTAAATTTTCCCTGTGCATAAATAACTACTTTTTCAGTAGTCTGAAAAATGCACTTTTCAAAAAAAATATGATTGCCATTTGTTCAAGTATATGCACTTTACTCAGAAGCTTATGAAGGAAAGTTAGCTTTTTGGTATGAATTGAATTACTCTTGAATTACTCAGTATTACACCGACACCCCTTGGGGAGGGTAAAAGTACAACAACTATTGGCCTGGCCCAGGCACTGGGAGCTGCACTTAAGAAGAATGTGTTTGCTTGTGTTAGACAACCATCCCAGGGACCTACTTTTGGGATTAAAGGTAAGGCCAAATTGTCATCAGTGTATATATATATATATGTAGTGTATATGTAGGTAAACAAATTGAAGTTTCATGCAGTGAAAGTTTTTGATGGCAGCCAGCTGTCAAACTGAAGAAAATAGCTGGTTTAGAGGAAAGGCAGGTTTACTGAAAATTATCTTCTGATGAGTTATGTCCCTTTTCCAAAGCTTATGCTGTTCATTATCATTGCTGTTTATTAACTACATGTTATTCTTTAATTTCACATACAGTTGAACTTCAGTATCTTAAACACGGACATCTTGAATACCACGGATATGTCAAAGTGATTCGGAAGTCCCAGCTACTTATTCTTTAAGTATTTTACCCTTGATATATCAAATCCTCGGATAACTCAAATTTTTTTTCTCAGTCCCATTGATTTCAAGATAATGAGGTTTGACTGTAATAATATGCTTAGTGAAAGGAAGACTCTGATTCACAGGAACTGTTATTGTACTTTTAATTAACCTCTTATTGGATAAAGCACTCAAGAAAAATCCTGAAATTTAGTGTTTGCAATTGATTTCCACTCTGACCCTCCCTAAAACGTATACAGTAGAAATGGTAATTGATACATAATTCATTCGGTAGCAGTTGATTTTGAGTGGAGGGACCAGTGTTAAGGGAAACCAGTATTGAGAAGTTTCACTGTATTATTATTTACAATTTACGTCACTGTTTTATAATTCATTAGTAAAGACAGAGTATACTGTTATTCTTTGTGAAAGTAACCTTGGCAGTACACATGTACTTTATTGAAATCTCACCAGGTGGAGCTGCAGGTGGAGGTTATTCACAGGTCATTCCCATGGAGGAGTTCAACTTGCACTTGACGGGAGATATTCACGCCATTACAGCAGCAAACAATCTGCTGGCAGCTCAGATTGAAGCTCGTATGTTTCACGAGAGTACACAGAAGGACGAGGACTTGTATCGCAGACTTGTTCCCGATAGTAAAGGAAAACGCGCTTTCTCAAAAATCCAACTGAAAAGGCTACAGGTATATTTGATATTCAAACTGCAGAATGAGATACTGTTAATTTACTGGACAAATAAGTTTTAAAACGAAGTTAATTATTGCTGTACTGTGTCAGTTACATAGACCATAAAATGGTCATTGACCCAGGTTTTTTTTTCTCGGGTGGATTCTTTTTGGACCTCAATGTAATCTTTCTGTAAAGAACCATATTGCTTTCTTTTTTGGTCTCAGAAACTTGGCATCACAAAGACAAATCCAAATGAACTAACACCAGAGGAAATTAACAAGTTTGTTCGCCTAGATCTTGATGTAGCAACTATCACTTGGCAGAGAGGTAAGTCAGTATACTTTAATACCAAATATTTACTGTTTTTGAAAGATCGTTCTGTAGAGTGGAGTGATATATATGCCATAACAAACTGTTTTATCTTTGAAGTAAAGAATCCCATTGATAGGCAAGTCTGATGAACAAGTCTTTGAGAGTTTTTGTCATTTCATGTTACCATTCTATTGCTATTAAATTGATCTAACAGATAATTACAATGTATTTATTTTGTTTTGGAAGCAAAGAATTTGATTTTACAGTGGAATATACTTTGTCTAGTATTTTAGATCATTAGCAATCAATTGACAGTATTAACATGTAATGCAATTTTGAAATATTCATTTATAAGCAATTCATATTTCTTTTCAATTTTACTTTAATTATTACCTCTAAATAATGTGTTGCCATGGAAGAAAATTTCAATTTCATATTTTTGTTATTTGAAAACGGAGATAAATGACCCATATTGAGCTTAGTGTTAGGCTAAGTGTAGTGTAAGAAATATACAGTGCTAAAAATTTAGTGTGTCATGGTGTTTTTATTTACTGGACTGTTTGAAAGTCTACCTTATTAACTGTTTTATAAGGTGTATTATTAAGTCTCCCAAGCAAAGTTTGGAGACTTACTGTTTTTACTCGGTTCTTATTATTCTTCCGCTTCTTTCTCGCGCCTAAAACTGTCCAACATCATTCTCTGTAACCAGTTGATAAAAGTATTAGATATTCAAGGATATGATAGCCCAATGTATCTAGATATGCAGATATGTTTTTATTTTCAGATTGAAGGGGGTTAGGGTAGATTTTGGGGGATCAAATGAGGGTGGGGTTTAACATAGAACTCTATGGGGAAACAATTAATTCCAAATTTCACCAGATATAACTTGACAAAGTGGGGTTTAAAATAGAACTCTATGGGGAAAAAATTAATTCCAGATTTCAACAGAAATAGCTTGACAAATATGATAGAGTCCAGGGGTGCATTTTACAAAAGAACTTACGACTTACGACAAACTTTACATACTGGAATTTTCCGGTTTATTGTAAGTTCATTCACTCTAAATGCAAAATATTTCTTTAAAATATTGAAAATTGAGCCTCAGAAAAGTTTTACTTTATTCTTTTAAAGCAATAAGTGTGTAATACAATTTAAAACTTGCGACTTTTCCGTAAGTTGTTTTGTAAAACGGGTCCCTGGGGTCTTCAGAAATGATGAAAGGCTGATGAGATCTACAAATTGGTATCAAGGTCAAGTGACTCCAATGACCTTGACCTCTTACTTTGAACATACAAACTGGTATAACTTTAAAACCAGGACTATTAGCGTCATGGAATCTTCAGAAATGGCAAGAGAATGACAGGACCTACAAATTAGTATCAAGGTCAAGTGACTCCAGTGACTTTGACCTTTGACTTTAGAAAATAAAACTGGTATTACTTAAGAACCAGGTGTGATAGAATCATGGGGTCTTCAAAAATGATAAAATGATGATGAGATCTAGAACTTGGTATCAAGGTCAAGTGACTCCAGTGACCTTGACCTCTGACCTTGAGCATACAAACTGGTATAACTTTAAAACCAGGACTAAAAGTGACATGGAATCTTCAGAAATGGCAAGAGGATGACAGTATCAAGGTCAAGTGACTCCAGTGACCTTGACCTTTGAACATAAAACTGGCATTACTTAAGAACCAGGTGTGATAGTGTCATGGGGTCTTCAGAAATGATGAAAGGATGATGAGATCTACAAATTGGTATCAAGATCAAGTGACTCCATTGACCTCTGACCTTGAACATACAAACTGGTATAACTTTAAAACCGGGATTAATAGCGAAATGGAATCTTCAGAAATGGCAAGAGGATGACAGGACCTACAAACTAATATCAAGGTCAAGTGACACCAGATTTACTGAAGGGAAAAAAGAGGGATTTTTGAAAAATTTCAAAATCAAAGCCTTCCTGATTTAGATTTTGTAAATGAAGTTAACATTGGCATGAAATTTGTCAAGGGAGGAAAATAGTAGTACTCAGAAAAAACCACTTTTATACAGCCAGTGCTTCATTTGGGAGACTTTATAATTGGTAGATTATAATCATATCTTGTTATTACTGATGCTTTGGAATTGAATGAACAATTATTTTTTCAGTCTTAAACAGGAGATGATTTATACTACTTTCAGTTATGGACACAAATGACAGGTTCTTGAGAAAAATTACCGTTGGCCAGGGACCACTTGAGAAAGGTCATACCAGAGAGGTAATGGCTAACACATCCGGTGCAGGTTTTACTAAATTTCTTATCTTATGAAAAAAATTCTGACTTAAGAATTTCGTAAGATCTAACTTCTGTTTTACTGTCAGAATTAAATCTTCATTTTCTCTCAAAATGTCCGTAAACAACATGAGGTCAGCCATTTTATTTAGATGACAGAAAACAACATCAGAAAAATATCTTAGCTTAGGATAACCTGTAGGCTGTCATAAAGTTACAATGATTTTTTTAACATAACATAAGTTAATAAGTTTAACAAGACAGATATTTATCATATTAAGTTTACGATGAAATCTTGATTTTAAGAAGTTTAATAAAACTCTAGCTGATATTTTGTTGCTATTTTATGAGGCTTGCGTAAAAAGTGAATTTTTCAAAATGGTTTGAAGGGAAGAAACTGTGTCTGAATAAGATATAGGATTTTGTTTTGTTTTTTCTTTCAGTGTCAGTTTGATATTGCCGTTGCCAGTGAAATCATGGCCATCCTTGCCCTGACAACAGGACTTCAAGACATGAGAGAGAGGCTTGGAAAAATGGTAGTAGGAACTAGCAAAGCAGGGGTACCAGTCACTGCAGATGACTTGGTAAGTAACACAATTTCTGGGTTGTTAATACATGTATGTGTAACCAGGTTTGGTGATGTTTTATTCCCCTGCCATGAAATATCCATCATTCTTTCATTTCATCATTATATCATTGTTGGTTTTGCGGATTTTTATTTGCTGTGCTTGTAGATAATGAGCTGGTCTTTGGTATGTCTCTTTATATGGATGACATGCAGATCAGGTTTGTTGATATGCTTCATGATGATTGGCCTATTTTCACCCAAGTTATTGCTCTTAGACTTCGAAAATTACTAATTATTCACTGCATTTCAGACTTTTTCTTTGCTGTGCTTGTAGATAATGAACTGAGTTTTTGTATGTCTCTCGAAAGATCAAGTTTTGAGTTTCTTGTTGATTTGTCTATTTTCACTAAAAGATAAAGTCTTATTATAGACTTTGAAAATTTTTAATTATTAGCTGTTTTCTGGACTTTTTAGCTCACCTGCGCCAAAGGCTCAAGTGAGCTTTTCTGATAAAAATTTGTCCGTTGTCTGTTGTCGTCGGTGTCGTCGTAGTCGTTGTAAACTTTTCACATTTTCATCTTCATCTCCAAAACCACTGGGTCAATTTCAACCAAACTTGGCCAAAAGCATTCTTGGGTGAAGGGCTTTCAAGTTTGTTCAAATGAAGGGCCATGCCCCCATGAAAGGGGGAGATAATCACAAAAATGTAAAATTAGGGTAGGGTCATTTAAAAATCTTCTTCTTAAGAACCACTGGGCCAGAGAAGCTGACATTTCCATAAAAGCTTCCTGATAGAGTGCAGATTCAAGTTTGTTCAAATCAGGGCCCCAGAGGGTAGGATGGGGCCACAATAGGGGATCAAAGTTTTACATAGAAATATATAGGGAAAATCTTTAAAAATCCTCTTCTCAAGAACCGATGAGCCAGAAGAGCTAAGATTTACATGAAAGCTTCCTGACATAGTGCAAATTAAAGTTTGTTCAAATCATGGCCCCCGGGAGTAGGTTGGGGTCACAATAGGACATCAAAGTTTTACATGAGAATAAATAAAGAAACTCTTTAGAAATCTTCTTCTCAAGATCCAATGGTCCAGAAGAGCTGACATTTAGATGAAAGCTTCCTGACATAGTGCAGATTCAAGTTTGTTCAAATCATGGCCCCTGGGGTAGGTTTGGGCCACAATAGGGGGTCGAAGTTTTACATAGAAATATTTAGAAAAATCTACAAAAATCTTCTCAAGAACCATGGAGCCAGAAGAACTGAGATTTACATAAAAGCTTCTTGACATCTAGTGCAGATTCAGGTTTGTTCAAATCATGGCCTCCACAGATAGGTTGAGGCCACAATAGGGGATCAAAGTTTTAAAGAGAAATATATAGAGAAAATCTTTAAAAATCTTCTTCTCAAGAACCATTGGGCCAAAGAAGTTGACATTTACATGAAAGCTTCCTGACATGGTGCAGATTCAAGTTTTTAAAAATCATAGCCTCCAGGGGTAGGTTGGGGACACAATAGGGACTAAGGTTTTACATGCAAATATATATGGAAAGTCTTCAGATATGGGCCAAGGTGACTCAGGTGAGCAATGTGGCCCATGGGCCTCTTGTTTCTTTGATGTTCTTTTAAACGATAAGCAGATTTTTAGTTTGTACCTTTATAATAATAACACACAGATCAATTTTCACCTTCCTTAGTAATCAAATAGTATCTTACTAATTCATTATAAGATCTATCATGCACTTTCATTTCCTTAAAGACTAAATTAAATGTAATTCTCTTCTAATGGTTCAAGAAAACAAAAGCACCGTATGATATGCTATTTTTGTTTCATTTGAACCCACTCATTGTTATTTGCACATCCCCGGACTTTCAGATATTTTAAACTTTACAGCCAGCAGGGGCATTTGTATCACACCGACACATTTTGTTTCCACATTGCAGTTTGGCAACTTTGTGTTTTTGATAAGCATAATTATTTCCCAGGACCCACTTTTAAAAAAATCCTTTCATTATGATAATTTATTACTTCCTTCAGTTTGTGAATATTGTTGGTATTTGTTTTATAGTAAAAGTCCACCAGAAAAGCATGCACAATTAATTGTATTCAATGACCATACTTTAAGTGTGAGTCAGACATTTTGTACTAGATGTACATGTAAATTCTTTCTAAAGCAGGACCTTGTTGATATGTCTACAAAATGCAGGTGTTTTGAGTCATTTGTTAGATCAACAGTCATATTTATGAAGTAACATACTTCTTTAATCATCAGATTTTGGATTTTACACATTTTCTCATGTTTCATTAAAGTGTAGGTTTAGAACCATCTTTAATACCTTTAACTTTCAACTAATATTCCTTTGCCAGTTTGATTAAGCTGTATTTTCATATGCATGTATACAAGTGTGAGTCAATAAGTAACCAGCCTAACTTATTTCTGGTGGAGATCCACCTCTTCTTTTTCGATGTAATTGCCCTCTATTGTGATGCACTTAGACCAACGGTGTTCAAGTGCCATCAGCCCAGAACTGAAAAAGCCAGGGTCCTTTCCATTGACCCACTCCTCGACTGCTGTCACGATTTCTTCGTCAGACCAGAAATGACGTCCATGGATATCCTTTTTCAAGTTTGGGAATAGGAAGAAGTCGCTAGGAGCTAGGTCAGGGAAATACCAGTGCAGGATGTGGTATTAATTCATACCCGTTTTGCTCTACAGCATCCATTGCAACTTTGCAAGTGTGGACTCTCGGGTTGTCCTGTTGCAGCAAAACACCTTTAGGGAGTTTACCTTGACGTTTTTCACGGATGGCGGTTCTCAGCTGGTCTAGCAAGTTTACATAGTACACTCCAGTTATTGTACTTCACTTGGGTAAAAAGTCCAACATAATGCCTTTTGCATCCCAAAATACTGTGGCCATTACCTTGCCAGCTGATGATTGCGTCTTGAACTTCTTTGGCCTCGTGGACCCAGGCCCTACCCACTGACGACTCTGAGCTTTATTCTCTTGGCTCATAATAATGAACCCAAGTCTCATCTACAGCCACCAGACGCAAAAGAAAACTATCTTTTGACCTAAAATGCAGCAACAAGACGCTGCATACTGATGCTCTGGTTGCCATTTGCTCATCGCTAAGGGATATCAGAAATCAAGTATTATCATGATCACTAGACATGGAGTGTTCATTTCACTGTGGTGTGTTGTCACTTTGTTTTCGTTGCAGATGGTAGCTAACATGATTTGTGAGCAATGTATCTATTGCAGTACCTCCATTCCGATTCCAATCTGCATATTATAATTCACACACTCTAAGATTATAAGCAAAATGTTGCTCAAAGTGTCCAGTTTTGATGATTGACAAACGTTCAGTTTTTGGTGGCAGTTTGAAGATGACAACTTGATTGAAGAATTTTGAATAACAGTGACAAAATAATTGTCATTCGTAACTTTTAAAGGTTGATGCAGTGCTTTTTAAAGCATTATGCGGTGCTTTATTTTAAACATGTAGTGCTTTATTTTAAGTATTACGCGGTGCTTTATTGTTAGCTTTATGCGGTTCTTTATTGTAAGCGTTATGCGGTGTTTTATTGTAAGTGTTACGCGGTGCTTTATTGTAAGCATTATGCGGTGCTTTATTGTAAGCATTATACTATGTTTTATTGTAAGCGTTATGCAGTGCTTTATTGTAAGTGTTATGCAGTTCTTTATTGCAAGTGTTATGCGGTGCTTTATTGTAAGTGTTATGCAGTTCTTTATTGCAAGTGTTATGCGGTGCTTTATTGTAAGTGTTATGCGGTGCTTTATTTTAAGTATTACGCGGTGCTTTATTGTTAGCATTATGCGGTTCTTTATTGTAAGCTTTATGCAGTTCTTTATTGTAAGCGTTATGCGGTGCTTTATTGTAAGTGTTATGCGGTGCTTTATTGTAAGTGTTATGCGGTGTTTTATTGTAAGCTTTATGCGGTGCTTTATTGTAAGCGTTATGCAGTTCTTTATTGCAAGTGTTATGCGGTGCTTTATTGTAAGCGTTATGTAGTTCTTTATTGTAAGCGTTATGCGGTTCTTTATTGTAAGCGTTATGCGGTTCTTTATTGTAAGCGTTATGCGGTGCTTTATTGTAAGCGTTATGCGGTTCTTTATTGTAAGTGTTATGCGGTGTTTTATTGTAAGCGTTATGCGGTGCTTTATTGTAAGCGTTATGCAGTTCTTTATTGCAAGTGTTATGCGGTGCTTTATTGTAAGCGTTATGCAGTTCTTTATTGCAAGTGTTATGCGGTACTTTATTGTAAGTGTTATGCAGTTCTTTATTGTAAGCGTTATGCTGTGCTTTATTGTAAGCATTATGCGGTGCTTTATTGTAAGCGTTATGCGGTGTTTTATTGTAAGTGTTACGCGGTGCTTTATTGTAAGTGTTACGTGGTGCTTTATTGTAAGCGTTATGCGGTGCTTTATTGTAAGCGTTATGCGGTTCTTTATTGTAAGCGTTATGCGGTTCTTTATTGTAAGCGTTATGCAGTTCTTTATTGTAAGCGTTATGCGGTGCTTTATTGTAAGTGTTATGCGGTGTTTTATTGTAAGCGTTATGCGGTGCTTTATTGTAAGCGTTATGCAGTTCTTTATTGTAAGTGTTACGCGGTTCTCTATTGTTAGCGTTATGTGGTTCTTTATTGTAAGCATTACTATGTTTTATTTTAAGCATTATGCGGTGTTTTATTGTAAGCATTATGCGGTGTTTTATTGTAAGCATTGTGCGGTGCTTTATTTTAAGCGTTGTGCAGTGCTTTATTTTAAGCGTTATGCGGTGCCTCATTAGTATAGTTCTAGTTTCCACAAGATCCTGCTGTTAAACTTATAATGTCAAATACAGGAGTATCGACATGATACACATATTCATGTTAATAATATTAAGCTTGAAGGGGGGGCGGGGGTATCATTAGATAGTTCCTCTCACATGTGCTGTATTTATGTTACAGGGTGTAAGTGGGGCATTGGCTGTATTGATGAAGGATGCAATCAGACCCAATCTTATGCAAACTCTTGAGGTAAACATTTCTGAATATTATGAGGTTATTATGAATTAAAGATATTACTATTATGAAGTATGGTTATTAGATTGTATAAGTAAACCATCAGGCCCATATCCAGGGGGTGAAAGTGATGCATTTGCACCACCTAACTTTCATAATGAGTGTGCTATTTAGGGCATTTTAAATCATTGATCTGTTTTCTAAAGATTCATATAATTAAGAATCTAAAGAATAAAAAACTCTTGATAGTCCAGATATCAACATCCCCTCTGGGGAAATTCTAGGCACACCTCTCTGAAAAAATCATGGAAATGGGTCTGAACTAACTGTCCATGCAAATATCCTATCAACTCTACTTTCACTTTTATCATTGTAACTACTTATTTAGGATGATTATAGGGCACCCCATGCATGCAGTCTTTATGCTGTGAAACTACTTATTAGTTAGTTCACCTGAGCAAGTGAGCTGTCTGTCAGCGTCGCATCATTGTAAACTTTTCACATTTTCATCTTCTTCTCCAGAACCACTGGGTCAATTTCAACCAACCTTGGCACAAAGCATCCTTGGGTAAAGGGCTTTCAAGTTTGTTCAAATGAAGGGTCATGCCCCCTTGAAAGGGGAGATAATCACAAAATTGTAAACATAGGGTGGAGTTATTTAAAAATCTTTTTTTCAAGAACCAATGGGTCAGAGGAGCTGAAATTTTTACATGAAAGCTTCCTGACATAGTGCAGATTCAAGTTTGTTCCAATCATGGCCCCCGGGGGTAGGTTGGGGCCACAATAGGGGATCAAAGTTTTACATGGGAATAAATAGGGAAAATCTTCTCAAGAACCACTGGGCCAGAAGAGCTGAGATTTACATGAAAGCTTCCTGATCTAGTGCAGAATCAAGTTTGTTAAAATCATTCCCCCCGGGGTAGGATGGAGCCACAATGGGGGATCAAAGTTTTACATACCAATATATAGGGAAAATCTTTAAAAATCTTCTTCTCAAGAACCACTGGACCAGGAAAGTAGAAATTTAAATGAAAGCATCCTGACATTGTACAGATTCAAGATTGAACAAATCATGACCCCTGGGGGTAGGATGAGGCCACAATAGGGGATCAAAGTTTAGATACAAATATATAGGTAAAAATCATTAAAAATCTTTTTCTGAAGGATCACTGGACCAGTCAAGTTTACATTTACATGAAAGCTTCCTGACCAGATTCAAGTTTGTAAAAATCATGGTTCCCAGGGGTAGGTTGGGGCCACGATAAGGACCAAAGTTTTACATGCAAATATATGTGGAAAATCTTTAGATATGGGCCAAGGTGACTCAGGTGAGCGATGTGGCCCATGGGCCTCTTGTTTTAGATGATTATAGGGCACTCCAGTCTTTGTGCTGTGTAACTACTTTTTTTGGATTATTATAGGGCACCCCAGTTTTTGTGCATGCTGGACCTTTTGCCAATATTGCTCACGGAAATTCGTCCATCATCGCAGACAAGATTGGTCTCAAACTCGTGGGAGAAAATGGGTTTGTTGGTATGTTTTATCAATACCTATTTATAAAATTTATAAGCAAAACAAAAGTCTTGTCTTCATTAAATCTGCACACGATGCATTTGTATTAGATACTTGTATTAAGTATTTTGGTGAAATGCTTTCCAGTAGTGCTTGTGTGATTAATTGATGATAATGAATTTTCTTCCCTCAGTGACGGAGGCAGGGTTTGGTGCGGACATCGGAATGGAGAAATTTTTCAACATCAAGTGCAGGGCCTCTGGTCTTGTTCCCAATGCTGTGGTACTGGTGGCTACCGTGAGAGCTCTCAAGATGCATGGTGGTGGCCCTACTGTCACCGCTGGTGTTCCACTACCCAAAGCGTACACAGAAGAGGTCTGTTTCTTCTGTTTTAGGACTTAAGAAAGTATACTACATTATCATAATGGCTTACTTCCTTTTAAAATGTGAATGAAAATATAAATATTAGTATTATTTGTCTATTCCTTTTAGATTTAATTGAGTAGGTTAAAGTGTTGACTGCAGATCTGTAGGTCGCAGGTTTGAGTCCATCAGGGTTTTTTTTTTTTTTTTTTTTTTAAATCCCCCCCCCCCCAGATTACTCTACTAAAACTGAAATTTTGGACAAAATAAAGTAGATTTGAAAGTTTTCGATTTCAACATTTGTTATACATATCCTCCACTTTTCATTCACATTAAATTTCTCTGGTGTAGCATTCCTCCTTAATTACCATAGAATTTCTGTCCACTCTGCAATTTGAAGATTTGAAAATCTTTCCATATAAATCTTGTTGCCAACGGCGTTGGTACAAATACGTGTAAAACCTATGGCACTATACAGTTTTGTACACTAAATGAATTTAAAATGCTTTAGAATACCTGTTATTTGATGTATAGTTTTTGTTATTCTTGCATGAACAGAACCTTGAACTTCTGGAGAAAGGTTGTGCTAATCTGAGGAAACAGATAGAAAATGCCAACAAATTTGGTGTGCCAGTTGTAGTGGCTATCAATTCCTTTGTGTGAGTATAAAATTTTTTTTTCTTGGAGAACATAAAGTGAGTGATAAATTCAGAGAATCTATTTTCAGAACAAGTTACCTACCTTATATAAGATGGTGTTTCTTTGCAGGACGGATTCCCTGGCAGAAGTAGAGTTAGTGAAATCATTCGCCAAAAAGAACGGAGCTTACGATGCAGTAATTTGCAGCCACTGGGCTAATGGTGGTGCTGGTGCTGCAGACTTGGCAAATGCTGTTGAAGCAGCAACCAGTCAACCAAGCAACTTTAAGTTCCTGTACGATGTCAAGGTTGTTATCCAATTTTAAAATTTCACCTGAATATATATATTTGTCTTGAGAGACATAATTTGGAGTGTTTGTACATAGAATGTGTATTAATGTACAACCTCTGGACTCCATGATCATTTATTCAAATACATTCACATTTCCAATGTTTTTGCTTTCGATATCTTACCAATCGAAATGATCTACCCATTTCCTCATGAATGTAAGCAATGTGTGTATAAATCTTGATAAATGTTGTACAACTATTTTAATGGCTGGAAATATTCCGAAAGAAATGAAAGTAAATTGTAATTATAGAAATTGAGTTTATTTTTGAAAATACACAAGGGCATGAACTGCAACACTTCACACCAGCATACTTTTCATGAAGCACTAACACACTCTGTGAAGTATACTGACGTAATTAAAGCACCACAGTTCATACCCGTATGTACAGGATGTATTCTCAAAAATGAAATTTATTTCTTAAATATCATATGAAATGTAGACAATTGTTTTTTATATAGTTAACAATTGAGGAGAAGATAGAGACAATCTGTAAAGAGATTTATGGTGCTGATGGGATCGAGATTCTTCCTCTAGCTCAAGAACAGATAGACAGATACAAAAGTCAGGTAAAAGAAGTCGTCTTGTCCTGCGATTCTCATAGCAGTGTACAAATTTCCAGTCTGCTCGCAAGCCTGAGACATGCTAGATTCATAGTGAATGTACAAATTTTACTTTGTATCAGCCCACTTGAATGCATTAATTTCAGTGATTAGTCAATTCTGTTAGCCATTTTAAGTGTTTTTAGAATTGTTAATATGAAAGTTAGTACCTTGGTATGTAGGTCACACTTTGTTTGACCTTCATGTACTATGCTGTCCTCAATTGAAGATTGTGGAAGCAATGTCTGCTGATGCCTGTAATGATGAAGTTGTTCAAGATCAGCCAAATTTAGGCTCAAAAGATAACATAATGACGTGAATTACTCTGATTGTGACTTAGATTGTTCAGATTAGTTGATTATTTCGAAAGTGAAAATGAACAATGAATAAAAATGGAATATTTATAATATCATTGTGTTTTTATAAATGTTAAGTTCCAGCTCAAGTGCAAGAGCATATATCTAATACATGCATCAGTTATGCAGGCTTGTTGGTTTTTAGCAGGGCTGACAGATTCTTTGAGCAGCCAGCCCTGTTGGTCCATTGGGATTTTTTTCTGAGTTTTCTTCACTGCTCACAGGGATCATTTTATCGTCAGCCGCAGAGTTGTCGGGATATACTAACCTTTTCTTCATTGGTTCCTTTGCTTTTTGTGGTTTTGTCTTTTATACAAAATTTTAATCCACATTCTATATCCCATTTTTATCAAACTTTCAGGTATCATTGTATGATATTTTGCTTAATAAACTGGATCCTCATAAATTTTCAAGGTTGCATATATTTTCGAAAAAAAAAAATTGTGAGAAAGGGATTCATATCACATGTCACTATATGTTTTGACACGTTTTTCTTCAGGTGAAGCTTTACTATATCATAAAATTATTTGACCCACGGACATAGCCTATAAATAGATACACTATTATTTGACCCATTGACATAGTCTATAAATAGATACACTATTATTTGACCCATGGACATAGTCTATAAATAGATACACTATTATTTGACCCACAGACATAGCCTATAAATAGATACACTATTATCTGACCCACGGACATAGTCCATTAATAGATACACTATTATTTGACCCACAGACATAGCCTATAAATAGATACACTGTTATTTAACCTACGGACATAGTTTGTAGATACACTATTATTTGACCCACAAACATAGTCTATAAATAGATGCAAGATCGTTTGACCCATGGCCATAGTCTATAAATAGATACACTATTATTTGACCCATGGACATAGTCTATAAATAGATACACTTTTTCTTGTTGTTCACAGCTATTATATATTAAAGCAAAAATCGTTCTCTAGAAAATTGTTTCAGGAATGTAAATTTGTAGAAAATGTGATACATGTACTTTAAATATGTAAAGAATATTAGAGTATTATGAAACAGCCAATTGAAAAATTCATTTGACCTTTATATTCATCATCTCCTTGATACTTCGTCAAGTGCTAAAATAAACATAGCAAGGTTGGAAAATAATTTTCCTCTAAAATGTTAGTTTACTGTATTAAAGGTTTATAAATAGCATGAAGTGTTCAATTGAAATTTTGGAATATATTTTTTCTTGCACAAAAGAAATAAATGCCGCAATATTGTGAGACCCCAGTATATCTTTTATTTCATCCTACACCACTATTAAAGCCATTGTTGTGTATACATGTGCTTGTCACTTAATTTTGACACCTCCTTAGGGTAATGAAATAATAAAAGTGCACTGCCATGGCACAGGACACACCCATCAGATATGTATTTATCATAAACAGAGTTTACATGGGAAAAAAATAGTGTCCACCTTGATACGCAGATTTTAATATACCTATTTGTCTTATGGCCTGATTTAAAGGTGCAAACTAATCTGATTAAATTCACATAATGAATCAATAATAATTCTTACCAAAGGAGATATGTGGATCTCTGAAATATTCAAGATTTTTCCCTGTAGTGTCCCTAGATGCCCATTGCAATCCATGTATCTCTTGAATTGTTCAAATAACACAGAAATGCTATATAATTTTATTAGGTGTATTTAGATAATTTCTACCACATGGTATTGATTACTTAACAATGGGGTTGGACAGAGAAATTCCTGTAATGAAACAAGCATATTTTTTATAAGAATTAATGAGGGGATTATATATCACACCTTTATTAATGTTTATTACAACACCTTTCAAAATGCTTGTTAAATATGTTGATTTTATTTTTGTATTTTCAACTATTTCATTAGTTTTAATTTAAAAAAGAAAAAATCATCTTTAAAAAACTTTATATATAATGCAATAAAATTGTATGCTTTGTTGAAATTAACTTTTCCCTGAAGATACATTGTATTCAGTAAAGACTACCTCAATGTGTAAAGTCAAGATTACCATTAGCTCAAAAATTTTGCTGTGCTGCATGTAAATTCTTCTGTGCTTTTGAAAATTTATGTTATTTCCATAAAGATATTTTCACAATTCCTAAAGTCAAGATTACCACTTGGTCAAAGTTTTTACTGCACTGTATACTCTCAAACTGCATGTTTTCCCCAATTTTCAGACCCAAAGGGGAGCTGCATATTAAACACTAATGTGTATTGTATTCAGCAAAATATGGTAGTTTGTAAACTAAGTGTATTTTCAATGTTGGATGCTAAAATCTTGCACAATATTAAGATCTGTGTGCAGGTGTTCAAAGTTGAATTTACACAAAATAAGGATTTCTGGGAGGGAAAATCCATATGTTTTAATGTCATATCATTCAAGGGATGCCCTTTGCAGAGCCCTTCTTTTAATAAAAACAAAATGCTGTTGTTTCAGTATCATGACTGCTGAAAGCCAACTTTCTATCTTAAAACCCTTACAACAAAGTTGTACATGGAATTTCAGGTTATCCATTTGTCTGTCCACCCATCTTTTTGTAGACAGACTAATTTCTGCAGATTAGTTTTCACAGATCACAGGATGAGGGTGACCACTTCACTGCCTCATTGATCTTGGGGCCCCATTTCACTTGTGCTCTTGGGATGTATATGAATTGTAATATTTTCAGCGACAATAGATTCATCAGATGCTTTCTTTTCAGGGCTTCAATGATTTACCTATCTGCATGGCAAAAACTCACTTGTCACTGTCCCATGACCCTGCCAAGAAAGGCGAACCCAAAGGCTTCGTAGTTCCCATCAGAGAAGTGCGGGCTAGTATTGGGGCTGGTTTCATATTCCCACTTTTGGGAACTGTAAGTATTGGAAATATTTTAAAATTGACATTGAATATAAAGGGTTTCCTCAACATTAGTAAATAGTGCTTTGAAGTTCATTTCATATACAAAGTAAAGTAACGATTGTTTCTATAACATGCTGCTTACTAACCTAGAAATGCTACGTATATGTTTATTAGTTCCCTACCGACAAAGTAGAAGGGGACTTTAGGTTTGCGCTCCCTCCGTCTGTCTGTCTGTCCAGTTTTCCACACTTTTTTCTCTGTTCTTGCAGATATTTATTTTATATTTGGTACACTACTTTGCTGTAACAAGTTACTGATCAAGTTTGAATTTGGTCCTGGTCTGTCGATTTTTTACTTAGTTATGGCCCTTGGACTTACAAAAATAGCATGAATTATCAGTTTTTCAGACTTTTTTTGGTTGTGCATGCAGATATTCATTTGATATGTGGTACATTGCTTTGACATAGCAAGTTACCGATCAAGTTTGAGTTTCGTCTTGGTCCGTTGATTTTTCATTAAGTTATGGCCCTTGGACTTAGAAAAATAGAATGAACAAGAGGTACTGTGAGCAGTGCTCACTAAGAATACCCCCCGCTTACCCCAATCTCCCAAAGGGTGTTGGTAATAGGTATAAACTACCTCTTTTCTGAGTGTGAAAAACAAATGGCATGACAAACCGAACCATATTGCTACTTCGATGTCCAGTGCGCGTGACCTTTGACCTTTTGACCCCAAAATCGATAGGGAACATCTTCATCCCATGGGTAGTCCATATGTATGATATGGTGACTGTAGGTGGAAAGGATAACGCTTTAGAGCCCGGAAACCATATTGCTACTTCGATGTCCAGTGCGCTTGACCTCTTTGACCTTTTGACCCCAAAATCGATAGGGAACATCTTCATCCCATGGGTAGTCCATATGTATGATATGGTGACTGTAGGTGGAAAGGATAATGCTTTAGAGCCCGGAAACCATTGCGTCTACAGACGGACGGACGGACAGACAGACGGACAACCCAATTCCAGTATACCCCCCCACAACTTGTTGCGGGGGGTATAATTATCAGTTTTCCCCAACTTGTTTTGGTTGTGCTTGCAGATGCTAGTGGGGGTCAAAATGAGTCGAAAACATAAACACAAGAACATAAGTATCACATAGGTATGATGATGCAATCTGACCCCTTACAACACATAATGAAATATCAAAATAGAGCTGCCTGCAATCAAATAAGGTGGACAGGCCAGCTCACACATATCAAAGTAGCATAACAATGGACGATGGGGAATCAAATAATTTTCTTTGTTTTCACAAATACTTGAGCACTCCAAGCAAACAAAGAGGAATGACCAAAGCGTCCTAATGGCGCACTGTGATTGGTCATCCATGTAATAGGCTAAGTACGGGGCCCTAAAACAAAACACCAACATTCATCAAACGTGAAAGTTCTAAACAAATTTAGCATGTTATACAAAACATATGTTGACCGTATTTTACTTAATATCCAAAATACTGTAGAAGTACTTTTTTCCGCGCGGTATTAATTTACGCTATGAATGTGGTCACAAATTTTCCGCGGAAATTATCCCAGCGTACTTAAAGTAAATGAAAGACACTAAGTGGCAATCTAAGAAATCCGCCCAATTTTCTACCCGTGGAATAAACAGAAATTGTGATTCCACGGACTTATGAACCCGTGGAAAAAAGTACGTTTACAGTATACTCAATAGAACATACACAATTAACATGTTACATAAAAGTCATTATCTACCTTAATTACCTATTTATGTTCCTTGATTAATATGACTTGCCAAGTAGCCTTTGCTTGTTACTTGATAAAGGCAGTAAAAACAGAACAGTGATGTGAATTGAAAAAATTTTAATTATACCCCCGAACGAAGTTCTGGGGGGTATATAGGAATCGCTGTCTGTCCGTCCCACTTACTGTCTCCAGATTCGTGTCCGGGCCATAACTTCTTTGTTCTTTGACATAGGCATACCATATTTGGCACACAGGTGGATCACCATGAGGCGATGTGTCATGTACCTTCATGACCTCTATTTGACCTTGACCCTTGACCTCAAAGTCAAAATTAAACGTTTTTACAATGGATTCGTGTCAGGGCCATAACTTCTTTGTTCTTTGACTTAGGCATACCATATTTGACACATGAGTGTATCACCATGAGACGATGTGTCATGTACCTTCATGACCTCCATATGACCTTGACCTCAATGTCAAAATTAAAGGTTTTTACAATGGATCCATGTCAGGGCCATAACTTCTTTGTTCTTTGACATAGGCATACAGTATTTGAAACATGAGTGTATCACCATGAGATGATGTGTCATGACCTCCATATGACCTTGACCTCAAGGTCAAAATTAAATGTTTTTACAATGTATCCGTGTCAGGGCCATGACTTCTTTGTTCTTTGACATAGGCATACAATATTTGACACATGAGTGCATCACCATGAGACGATGTGGCAGGTACCTTCATTACCTCTATATGACCTTGAACTTTGACCTCAATGTCAAAATTGATTATAGGGTTTTGACATAGTCATACCATAAGACATGGGTGTATCACCATGAGACTATGTGTCATGTACATTCATGAGCTCTTTATGACCTTGACCTTTGATCTCAAGGTCAAAAGTATAGGTTTATACCATGGATTTGTGTTCGGACTATATCTTTCATTTTCTTCTACAAAGGCATACTATATTTTTACACTCAGGAAAGAAGTAATTTATGCCCATTAACAACACCCTTTGGGAGATTGGGGTAACGGGGGGTATTCTTAGTGAGCATTGCTCATAGTACCTCTTGTTTATTTTAAAAAATGACAAAGTTATATAACTTGGTCCGTTGATTTTTCATTAAGTTATGGCCCCCTTTGGACTTAGAAAAATAGCATGAATAATCAGTTTTCTGGACTTTTTTTTGGTTGTGCTTGCAGATATTCATTTGATATTTGGTACATTGCTTTGGCATAACAAGTTACAGATCAAGTTCGAATTTCATTTCGGTCTATTGATTTTTCATTAAGTTATGGCCTTTGGACTTAGAAAAATAGCATGAATTGTTTGTTTACATCGATGTTTCTTATCTGTAGATAAAAGTACTACACTCATTAAAAATTCTAGCATAGTAATACAACAATATAGCTAAATTATTCATGATCACCTACATGTCACAGTTTATTGACTTGGTTAAAGACCTAATTAAACCTTATTTATGAATTTCTCGGGTGTTTTTCCTGGTCTAGTCTACTAAAATAATAGTTGATTTCCTATCCTGGTTCCCCAATTTTCCCTTTTACCATAACCTACATAATGAACTTTGAATGATGTTGTGGTACAGTAATATTTGCAACTGGTAGGGGACTGCAGTATTGCCATGCAATACTCTCAGAATGCTTGTCCTCTTCTGATACTTATTTCCTGTGTTGCATGTTGAAACATTTCAGAACTGTAGTTTTGCTACATTGCTGGAAATTTACCCATGGTGATTATTTATACTAAATATGTGATTACAAGATTTTCGTGTAAATTACTCCTACACGTACTAGTCCCATAGTAATGCAATTTATTAAAGATATCGACATCGCGTAATTAAAAAAATGGTTTGTGAAAGAAATACATGTAATTAACAACACATGGAAATATCCACATTTACAGTAAATTGCATGTCACGTGAGCATAAAAAACTTGCAACCAATTCACTGTGGCAGTATTCTTGAGAAGTATCAGAACAATATTTATTCTTATGAAAATAGTTTAGATGAACTTCAATCCTGCAAGTCTGTTCTCTACCTTTGTGCATGAGTTCAACTTGAAGGGATCAAGGTCAATCCCTTTTGCCAATGGAAACTTTGTATAAAGATACCAAAAGGCAACACGTGCAGATGATTTTCAAGTTAAGTAGTTTTCATACAATGTGAATAAATATTTATTAAATTTACCTATTGTTGATTCATGAAAATGTGATATATTATAATGTATGTACATGTGAAAAGATCCGCAATAAGACGTACCTCAGTAGTGTGCATGTAGAATTGTGTAAGGCTGATGATCGGTATATCACATGCTGTACATGTTGAATATTAACGAAGTCGACCAAGGCTGCAATTGGTGGGCGGGGTTATATTTTTCACCAAGGAACTGTAAATGGGATGAGCTCCTTGTTAAAAGATATGTAATTCTCCAACTTGGTTTAAGACAATTAATCACTTTTAGATAATCATAAATTTCAATTTCTACCCCCCCCCCCCCATTTTCATTCTTAAGGAGGAATAACACACCAGAAAATTCTGATATTGATGGAAAATGGAGGATATGTACAATAATGATTTTGAAATTGAAAACTTCTAAATTTACCTTATCTAGTGAAACAAAATGCAGTTTTAGTAGAAAGTAATCTAAAAAAAAAAATTAATACCCATGCTGGATTCGAACCCACGATCTACAGATCAACATCTGACAGGATAACGTACTGAGTACCCAGCCAGGTGATTATAGTTTTAAAAAGGGATATACATGTATTGCTGATATCTATATCTGAAGGAAGTAATCCATTGTGATTAGGTTATTATTCTATAAATACACAATTTCACAGGAAACCAAACACAGTTATATACTTAAAACATTTTTTTAAAAGGATGCAAAATAGTTAGAATGACATAGTTACTAAAGAGATAAATGAAAAAGATATGTAAACAAAATTATAATATACATTAAAGTTTTGTAATTGAATCATAATAAAGGGAAAATTATGATATCAGCACAATTGCTATTGGCAGTAAGATCTATTATTTTGCCTGCATAGGAATTATAAAAACTTTCATACTGAAATGTACACACATTTCTGTGACACGAAAGTTCACAGAATTCAGTTAAATGTATGGCAGTATTAACCTTACAATGAAGAGATCACCAGTATGGTAATTTTCTCAATATTAAGAAGGTCACTTTGTCAAATGATTGAAAATATCTTGGTGGAGCAAAGAAATTGAAACAGCGACTATACTGAAATTTCATCCTCATTCAAAATCTGTAATAAGATATACATTCGTATATTCATATTCTGATTGATATTGGAAAGCATGTTAGGTGAACAAATATGGTGCAAGAGCCATGAAAACACTAGGTGCATAATTGTGGAATAGACTGCCATTTGAACTTTGAGAGCTTGAAGCACATGGAGCATATTCCACAAGAACCTAAAAACACTCTTGTTCAAGTGTGAATACGCCCTGTGAATGTGCAATATCAAGGATTCCATGTGCAATCTCTTGCAAACAGAACTTTGATCCATTATACGAATGCAATTACCTGTACCTGTGTGTCTGTATTTTGTCTAGTCCAAGTAAACTACCTTAATTGTCATCTTACTACCATGTTTTATTCAGTCTTTCTATTGTTTTATCATTTACTGTATAGATTTTGCAGGTCTTTTATTGGTATATTGCCATTGATTATTAGCACAAACATTGTACAGCGCCTAGAAACTATGTGTAATTTTGGGCTTTATAAATTAATAAAATAATAATACATGTAATAATATAATGTAGAGTTTAATTTGTAATAAATCTGTGCATTACTTTTCTTCTTTTAATGTTTATCTTATTCCAACTGACTGGTTTTTTTAAAAATAAAATATTGATAAATAAAAGAATAAAAAGAAAAATAGATTATAAAAATTTTGTAAACCAACAAAATAAAAATAAAACTATGGTTTTATGTTGAACTTCATTTCTGTGCAAGTTACAAAACGACAAAAATTGTAAAAACAAGTATAGATCAGTCAACAGAGATTAATTATTTCTTAAATTACTTTAAATAGGGTAAAAAAAATATATCTGGAATATTAAAAAATGTTTGAAATATGTTGGCACCATTATGATTCCTATGAATGGAAATTTGTGTTGAATTTTCATGTAAAGAAGTTAATATTTCCAAAATTACCTGTTAAATGATATGCTGACTACAACTGAACAAGCCATGTGATATACCATGGACTCATTACTGTAAAACAACTTTTATTCGTGGATATTTTATTTCGCGATTCTCCTGTGGTAAATTGGTTCGCGGCGAGTCATTTGAGCCTTTTTTGAGCCTATGATCGACATTCAAGGACTGATTCACGGCGAGAAATGTTCATGACAATGAGGTTCTCGTAAATCTCGTGAAAATTTCTCGCACGCAAATAAAAGTTGGTTTACAGTATGTGTATATATCTCTCTCTCTCTCTTGAGGACATATATTTTAAAATTTTTACAATGAAAGCAAAACTGGTCCCATTGTATCTAACTGATCCCACAATTTGTTTTACAGGATAACGTTAAAAAGCTCACAACTGTAATGAAGTTCATGATTTAGATGTATGACAGCCCAAATTTGTCAAGAAAAGGCTTCATAGTTTTCAAATCACACTGCAGGGTAGCAATTCCAGTTTGGAAGGAATATTTTTTGGGCCAAAAATCAAATTTTAGAAACTTGTTATCACAAAGCTTATTTCAAGCATTTCAACTTGCTCAGTAAGCCAGTAAGAGGTAAACATCGGGTTCTCTTTCTAAGGTGTACAAATCAGAATGTAACAAATAACAGGACTGAAGTTGAGAACCATACTTCTACATATTCCTTTATGTATTACACAAATAGATCAACATTTAGGGAGAATGTACAATCATAGTGCTTTACTTTGATTAAACTTCTTCCTTTACAAATGAATAAAAAGAATAAAAGCAAAACTATGTATTTTATAAGCGAGGCATCTCACAAATAAACTTGAAATATTATTTATTCACGCATAGCAAGAATACATTATATAGTACATGCATCAATCAATACATGTATCAACACTTCACGCAAGTTTTGTCCTTTGTCTGCTATTTCCTGGTTATAAGACAGTATTTCCCTAATCTCAAGAGAGATTCCCAATTTATTGATATTAATGTGAAATTGGGAAAATGTAGGTTGGGGGCCAAATTCAGCCTATAATCCTATCCCTACAAAGCATTATGACTACAGCACACTTATAGATCACTGCGAGCGTATCGTACCCACAGGGGCTAAGCCCGTTTTGGGCCCGAACTCTGTGATACCATAAATATAGACTATATTTATGGTATCACAGAGTTCGGGCCCAAAATGGGCTATTTATGGTATCACAGAGTTCGGGCCCAAAACGGGCTTAGCCCCTGTGATCGTACCATAATATAGTGGTATCATAGGCTATCATATTACTTGGGTTCAAAGTTAATTACTATCAAAGAGTATTCTTTAAATATTGCCTGTGACTGGTATAGTATAGTGCAGTTTCTGTCATGTATTCTGTAATAGACAAAAAACCATGATAGACCTGCATGTACATGTGCTTCATTTCTCACTCTCAGTCCAATGTCCATTCTGTAGAATTTTGTCTGCTTATAATGCATATTACAGAATCACAGTGCAGACACACCTACAAATTGATTTATGTTCCATAGTTAATATGATCTTGCAACGTAGCCTCTGTTAGTTATTTGATAAAGGCATTGAAAATAGGACATTAATGTGTAGTGAAAAAAGTGTGATTTGTTTTAAAAATGACAAAGTTATATAACAGACTAAACTAGTAGGGGTTGTATGACCCCATATATTTAGGATCTCCTATGGTTTGTGGTTTCATATGATTTATATTCAACGAGTTGTGTGTTTTCTATCCCCAAACACACAATGAGTTGAATATAAATCAAATCAAACCACAAACCTTGGGAGATTCTTTTTATCACATGTTAAACACACCCCCTCCTCTCTGATTGTTCATGCATACATGTATTGTTGGGAATTTTACTTCCTGAAAATTTGTAAACAAACTACGTAAAATTGACGTTTGTTTGTGACGTCACAAATGGCATAGGAAAACATAGTGTAATAATTAGAATTTATTTAATGGGTGATATCTACTGGATTTAAGACATGAAACTTAAAATTATTTTTTTGATGCATGTATCAAATGAAAAACTTCCATCAATGTAGTGCTTTGATGAAAAAGTTTTCTGTCCAATTTTTTGTTTGATACATGCATAAAAAAATAATATGTTTTATTTCTTATCATTTAATTATATTTTTAAAATAGAAAAACAAATAGTTTCTCTCATCAAAAAGCTTGAATTAATGTTTTTGAGAGGGCGCATAGGAATACATACATGTATATGTAACAATGAAAACAACAACAAAACTGGCTGTGCGTTCAAGTCAGGTACAGTTACTGTGCAGAATTAAATGGATTACACGCCAAATTCAAGGTACAATGGTTAATTAGATATAATGGAAGAGAACAAGGGGTGACGGGGTGTATGCTTGCTGCATTGTGTTGGAGGAGATGTTGAACACTGGTTGTGCCGTAGGAACGGTAGAATGCGAATCTGCTCCATTTCAATATCAAGTAAAAACCTCAACACCTCATCATTTAAATCGTCCTCATTGACCCCACATCACATAGTTCAATTTCATTAATATCTATCAAATCAAAAGTTGTCACTTGCTACGTCATGTTATCAAACTCGTAAAGTAGACGATACTGACTGGAAATTCGTGTATAATCTGTCTACTTCTACCAGTCAGCGTCATATTACGTCATCAAGTATGTTGTTTCTTTAAACAAATTTGCATTTTATTCATTTCTTTGGTTGGAAATGTGTTTATTTTTGGTAGCAATGAAAAAAATTAAACAAATACATTTCGCTTAAAATTTGAACAGGGAAGACGCATTCCAGAGAAAACATGGAATATGCTAAGCATGGGGCCCTAAAACAAAACATTACATCATGTAGGGTTGCATGATCGGATCCACCCAAGACTGCAATGATAAGAAAACATATGCATATGCAGTATCCTTAAAAAAAGATGGGGGGGGGGGGGGGGGGGGGTGTCAAACAAATTTTTCCTTACCCAACGTCAATATGAAATAGATAAAATTGACTTTAGTTTCTGTACCCAAATTCAAGACAAAAAAGCATACACAATTAACATGTTACACAAAAGTTATCTACGATAATCACATATTTCTACTCATGCAAACACAAAGAAGTGAAGAACTATCACTTCCAATGTAAAACAATCGTCCCTTTAAATATTCCCATGTAACTCTGACCATACCAAAATAATTCTGCCGTACATGGTAATACAGTTTTTCTTAAGATTCATGCCTCCATATATTTAATGACCTTGACCTTACCAGAGTTGCCTTCCCCAACCCAGAGGTCATCCTCATCTGACACGCTTATACTGACTGGTTCTTGCAAGTTAAAGTCGTCAATGATCTTAACCAATTTGCCGTCTTTGTCGATGATATGAATGCAGTTATTGGATGTGTCTGCAATTAGAATTTGACTCTTGCTATCAGTCGCAAGGTCCATTGGTTTAAAGGTGTTTTTCACTGTGTTATTTCCACTGTAAGTAAATCGCAAATTTCCGTCCTTGTCCACCACCTGCACTTTCTGCAATGTGATTTCTGTGACGCAAATATCAAAGTTTTTGTTTTCGGTCAGGAAGTAGGGCAAGCGAAATAACATGTTGCCATCAGGATCTTGCTGAATTTCAAACAAGACTTTTACTCCAGAATACCGAACAATCTTTCCTTCAGTTTTGGTTTTATTGGTCATACCAACTAGCAGTTCATTGGCTCGAGAGCTGCTACATACTGACCGCAGTGTCCAGTCTTGGACTGTGAAAAGACATTGACATTCACCCTCTCTGATAATATTTACACTACTGTCGTCAAGGTAAATGAGCTCATCCTCCTTGTTTATTGTCATACACACTGGCGCGATCTTGGAGGTGACTAGGACTTTCTGAATCACTGTACCATGGAGGTCTACAGATTTCATCAGACGATCGTAAAACCCACACATCCATGCCATCTTTCCACCACGACACCTCAATCTTCGAACCCCTTTTCGAAATTTGCTTTGAAAAGTTGCAAGAAGAGCAGGAGTGTCCCTGTGAACCTTGATTGTATAACCAGGGATATTTATGGTACTGGAATTCCCTAATTTGCCTACAAGTTCAACAAGTTGATGTAACAGAGTAGTATGCTGTTCGAATGTAGGAGTTTTAATGTCAGCCACAGGAGGGATTGTTCTGAAATTCTCAACTGAAGATCTGTACTCAAAAAGTCTATTAAAATCAAGAGAATTTATGATTTGCCTGTTCTCTTTGATGGTTTTTCTGATCGCAGCTGAAGGAATTGTCAAAGACATTTGGCACTTGCTCAGGATGTCAACATCCTTTTCTTTCATTTTCTGAATTTCTTGTTTATGTTGCATTATTGCAACTTCTAGCTGCCTGTGCCAGTCTATCCCCACTTGGCACATGGTAGTCGCTATTTGATCGTATTTCTCAGTTGTCTCTTCAATCCGTCTGCTCATTTGGCTGACATTCTTGTCAAATTCTGGGATCATGTTTTTTTCCAAATAATGAGTGTCTTTCAGTATTTTGTCCTTTAGCACTGCATACCTGCCACAAATCCCAGTAATGTCGTGATGTTTGTGAAAGCCTTCAGATAAACACTGAGAACAGAAAGGCACATTGCATTCTCTACAAAACATCTCACACTTATGGTTCGGGTGAGATCCACAAACTGGTCTCATGAAATCGGTAGTAGAGTTGAACCTGGCTATATCATGGAAACAGGAGACTGAAGAAATTTCTATATGTCTAGTGACACAGAGTCCACACAGACGCATGCTACAAGTTTTACAGTACATCTCCCCAACCACATTATCTTCATTGCAGAAGTCACATCTTAAGATATCTTGAGCAGCAAAAGATGCTGATAAGTCCTGGAGTGGGGAGGTTGCCCCTGCTCCAACATTCTTGGATACTTCTTCTAATTCTTCAATTTCCTTACACTCGTGGTTGTTTGGATCAGGGTTTTCTTCTGCTTCTGCAATCATGACTTTAAATATATTTCACATTCCACATTAGTGCTAACAATACATATGTATTGTCTGAACGTCCTTTTGTATATTTCCCATGCTTTAATCTTCCTGGTAAAAAATAACACAGCATAATTTCCCTGGATCTCTGTGCTTCACTGAGTGCTGACTCTCAAGTGATTACATATATCAATAAAATTATAGGAAATTTCATCATCAGCTTCCTCAAGAGTTCCGTTAGGAATATTTAGTACTTTCTAAAGGAAACTGAAAGGAAATCCAATTTAAACACATTTCACAGAATGAGAAAGAAACAGGACTTAATGCATAAGTACCACTAGGATTAGAAATCGTTGAAAATGCCTCAAAATGAATGATGTTCATTTAAAATCTTAACTATCTTGTCATCACAGCTTTCTACAAGCTCTTGCTAGTTAACATCAAAATTTGAATGAAATCCAAGCTTTGAATTCAATGTGATCATGTCCAGAGATACATTTTGTAAAAACATACACACACAAAAAAAAACAACACAGACATAAACACACACACACACACACACACAAACAAACAGGACCGAAAAATTGACCTCTTTATCAGATGTGAAGCTGAATCTTATACCAGATACACACTACTCTTAATTCACTGTAGAAATCTATGATTAAATAACACTCATTAATCTATAGATTTAACATTGAATTTATGAGAATTTTATTAGATTGGAGTTGTTTCATTGACTTCTATTTGGCAGAATGTTAATTAGGATCACCACTCGGGGATGTTTCTGTAAAGTTGTAGTTACATCAATGGCAAACGTTTACTAAAAATTTCATCTCATATCTGGAGAGTTTTTTTACCGTAAATAGAAGATATATAAATAGCTCAGGAATATTAAATACATGTAACTTCAAAATAAGATGAAAATTCATTAAAAATCAACTAGTATTTAAACTGAATCAACTGCAGATTTACTTTTCAATAAGCCCAATGTAATTTTTACACATTTGAATCCTATAATGTTTACACGATATATAGTGAATAAAAATAGTTTTCCATGACAAATGATTAGCGCTTTTGCACTCTGCACATCCTGCCAGAATGTCGGTTTCCTAAAATTACATGGAGAAAGATCTTTGAACTTGTCAATGTGTGAAAAAAGCAGAGGTGTACAATTATTATTATATTCCCTGTCAATATAAAATCAGAATAGTAATTATGACTGGAAAGTTGTGTCTATCAGTTGAGGCTTTAATCAATTCAATCTTAATTTCTCATCAAAGACTATCTGGTCTTGTTTGTATGTAATCAGCTAAATGGAATTTGTATTATATATATAAAGCTTCTTGAAAGGGACTGGTTCATGATTTTTGAAAACAATATTTTTCATTTTTGATGTTAAACATTAAAAATATAACTGATGTTGACAGCCAAAATTTTGACCTTCTGAATGCAAGAATAAAAGCAGTAATTTAGCCTTAAGTCTGTGTTATGTAAACAAAGACCCGAGTCTTTTCATGTATACAAACAAACCAGTGATTTGTTAATTTTTGTAATATAAAGCTTCTTAATTTTGCATAGTCACAAATTTTAACTTTTAGATGACACATTTTACCCACAGAATGCTTGAAATGTGAAAGGTATAATAAACTTAGATCGATATCCATTTCTTTTGAAAATTTCATAAACTTAAACATCGATCCCACAATCTTTGTTACAAAACAAATAATAAACTCTCTAAAATGAGCTTCTGTGATAATGTATAACCTTAATTTTTATGTGAAATATTTTAAACACATTAGACAAAAGATTTTGATCATTTAAAGTGAGAAACAAAATCTTGGGGGAAATCGTGAATCGGTCCCTTTAAATTTTCATGGTTAACACTTATAGACCTACTGGTTAATTAAGTTAACCTAATGATTATAGGACCCTCACTCTGCAACTGGAGAACCATGGTTAGATCCTCGGTCCTTAAGTATACTTTAGGTAAAATGTGTCATTTAAAAGTCAAAATTTGTGATTGTACATAATAAAGATGCTTTAAATTACAAAATTAACGTTTCACTGGTTTGTTTGTTTACATAAAAAGACTCGAGTCTTTGTTTACATAACACAGAATCAAAGCTAAAATATTGCTCTTATCCTTGCATTCAGACGGTCCAAATTTTGGTTGTCAACATTAAATGAGCTATATCTTTAATTTTTAACATCAAAAATGAAAAACATTTCTTTCCAAAAACGTGAACTAGTCCCTTTAAGGAACAGTCACTACCAATGTTAAACATCTTAAGGAACAATCACTATCTTATAATGTTAAAAACATCTTGATGAACAATCACTACCAATGTTAAAACATCTTAAGAAACAGTCACTATCTTATAATGTTAAAAACATCTTAAGGAACAGTTAACCTGGGTTAAATGTCTTGGGTTTGAGATGGTGCTAATTGAGATGTGATATATATAATAAACTTGGATCAATATCCATTTATTTTGAAAACCCTGTAAACAATTTTTGTTTTCAAAACAAATAATAAACTCTCCATAATGAGCTGTCATGATGAATAATCTTAATTTTTTTGTGAAACGTTCTAAAACATATTAGACTGTAGATTTTGATCATTTAAAGTGAAAAACAAAATTTGGAGGAAAATCGTGAATCAGTCCCTTTAGGGTAATGATTGTTCCTTAAGATGTTTAACATGGGTAGTGATTGTGCCTTAAGATGTTTAACATAGGTAGTTACTGTTCCTTAAGATGTTTAACATTGGTAGTGACTGTTCCTTTGCCCAGTGCCCATCATTAGAAGTCAGAGTCACCAGCCATTGGAAGTGAGAGTCATGGGTCTTTTGGATACGACTTTATGATAAAAACCATGGTCCCTCTTCACAGTAGGTGTTGCATCATGAATAACCTTGACACTGCTACGGCCTTGAACACCAACATACAGTGTAGGTCAAAATTTTAGCACAATATAACTAAACCTGTATGTGTAAGTGAAATTTTCTTGGATAGGACATATATTACAACATACAAGCAAAAAATTTACTCGAGCTTACAATGGACCTCTGAATGACTTAGTGTTCTTTATATGGTCTGTCATGAATAGAAACTTTGAAAGGATTTTGTCTTATAAGACTGATATTATATATCTTTTTCATATCTATCAATATGAATTAGCATCTGTCATTGATTTTTGGTTCACCTGATTTACTCAGATGACCTATTTGTACTTTTCCATCATCATTTGTCATGTGTTGTTTGTAGACTTTGAATATTTACAACTTCTTGTCAAAAAGTATGTGTTTCAACAAATTGATGTGTCACATCTCTGACATTAGGGGGTAAAACAAACAGTTTGAATTTCATGGTCATTGTTTCCATTGTTTTTAAGATTGAAAGAATTTAGATATTAAAAATGCACGTACAGTGTATAGCACTGAATAGAACTAGAAATGTTCATTGTGGCATTTACATGAAATATGGTTATACTTTGGCAACACTAACAAGGTGTAATACAAGTGCTAGTATTATTTTTATGCCCCTGAAATCGAAGATTTGGGGGCATATAAGTTTTTGGCATGTCTGTCTGTGGCAAAAACCTTTAACCTTGGTCATATCTTTTACACCATAAGAGTTGGAGTTTTCATACTTGATATGTGTATTTCTTGTGGCAAGACCTTTCCACTGACACCAAAATTATTGACCTTTTACATTGACCTTTGACCTGGTTCCACTTCGTTGTAATCCGGGGGCATCAGTGTTTCACAAACAGATCTTGTTTTACGAACAGTTCTGAATGTTTAATCCATCAGAAACTCGTTAAAAAGAAGATCATGTACATTTATGCAGACACAGGGTTTCCTTGGAATCTGCTTTCTGTAAGCTAGCTTGGGTCTGGTCAGTTCTATAGAATGACAATGGCTTCAAGAATGAATGGACATTAAACCAGGCTAGACTGGTCCCTTGTCCTTATTCCCTGTATAATATGTCTCATCAGGAGATAGCAGACAGATAGGCTTGTTTTCCAAGTCAGCTCATAGGTGGTGGTTATCCAGAAACATGAAAACAAAAGTAGAATTTATCCAACTGGTGACAAAATTAATAGTTCCCACTTGTACACATTTTTTTCTTAATTACCACAAAAATACAATTTGTTAATTTATATATGCAAGCATGCATCCTCATGTAGCATTTATTCAGTTTTGTTTGACCCCAAGGCCACAGTGGGGTACAGAACAGAGGTTTGAAGTTTTACACTATTGGTGTATGACCCAAATTTGTAAGTATTGCCATAAACAAGATGAATTAGGTGAGTGTTGTGGCCCATGGACCATCTTGTCTTTAATATCATCTTAACATTTTTGATATTTGTTCCTTTTACAGATGACCACCATGCCTGGGCTGCCCACACGTCCATGTTTCTATGACATTGACATTGATCCAGAAACGGAGGAAATCGTGGGACTGTCCTAAACAAAGGCAGTGTGTTGCTTTTGTCAGAACGACTTGATAACTGAATGATTCACGACAGAAACCAATTATTATCACAGGGACACAAATTTTATCAAACTGCTGGTACAATGTACCAGTACATGATACAAACATGACTTGATTTGTTATTTGTTGTTAAAATGGATGATTTAAGTATAAACCAATCATATTGTCACTTACATTTAGCTATAAACCAATCATATTGTCTTTTTCATCAATAATCATGTCCAGTTTTTAAATTAGTCAAGTTAGTCACATAATTGTATATGGGAAATGTTTAAAATATGTATATCATTCCATGCATTAAAGTGAAATGATCAATTTAATCAAGCAATACCAGAATCTCATTATCTTTATAAGCTAAACTTGATAAGGACATACTTTTGCTCCTTAAAGGGGAATATATATGTGAAATTTGAGATAAGTCTGTTTTTAACTTACCTGAGCCGCAGGTGAGCTTTTCTGAACATTTGTCCGTTGTCTGTTGTTGGTGTTGGCGTAAACTTTTCACATTTTCATCTTCTCCAGAACCAATAAGTCAATTTCAACCAAACTTAGCACAAAGCATCCTTGGGTGAAGGGTTTTCAAGTTTGTTCAAATAAAGGGGAGATAATCACAAAAATACAAAATTAGGAAGGGGTCATTTAAAAATCTTCTTCTCAAGAACCACTGGGCCAGAAGAGCTGAAATTTACATGAAAGCTTCCTGACATAGTGCAGATTCAAGTTTGTTCAAATCATGGCCCCTGGGGGTAGTTTGGGGCCACAATAGGGACCAAAGTTTCATTGATTGATTGATTGATGTTTTCTGCCACACTCAACACTTTTTATATGCCTGTCTTTAGACGGGATGTATGTCTGTATGTCCGTCCATCCGTCCGTCTGTTTGGGGTTTTCTCTTTATAATTTCATTTCCCTTTCACATATCATGCTGAAACTTGCTGTGTAGCTTCTTTGTGGGTCACTCTAGACCATACTGCAATTTTGATCCATTTCAACCTTTTTTCCAGGAGTTTTGCCTCATTATTTGGAAATAATTATTATATGGAGGGTACATAATTTGTCCACCCTACTCCTCCCACAGTTTTCAAGTGAGAGCCTTCTTATTTTGTGGAGTGTTTGTATGGGTATTGAAGATGTGCATGTGGGATGGATTTTGATTTTCGACAATTTCTGAGAAAATTACAGGTTGTTGAACTTAGTCTATTTGGAAATTAATATTCTATGGAGGGTACATAATTTGTCCGCCCTACTCCTCCCACAGTTTTCAAGTGAGGACCTTCTTATTTTGTGGAGTGTTTGTATGGGTATTGAAGATGTGCATCTGGGGAAGGATTTTGATTTTCTTCCATTTTTGAAAAAATTAGAGGTTGTTGAACTTGGTCCATTTTGGGGAAATCTAGATTTTTAAGTTAAGACCCTTTGTTCATATGAAAGTTTGTCACAGCCTCATGATGGCTGATAATACCTGAAGCAAAGTTATACAAATTATAGCACAAGAAAAACACCCTATGTAAGCATTTCACGGGCGTATTATGTACCGTTTGCGGTACTCTTGTTCAGTTATCTGGTGGCACCCAGTGCTTTATTGGTGGAAGAGAGAACCCAGATACAATGTACATGTACCTGGGAAGACACCACCGACCCAAAGATTTAGATGACACCTCATCTACATGAATGTATTGAGTGTCTAGGACTTTTGAGCAGAATTTTATAATTGAGCAGTGTAAATATTGACAAATGATGGGTTATCTAAGATAAAGGTGTAGAACACTTCAGAATTTATAGATAAAATTCAGGTTGATTTCACTCGTTGACAGTTTTATTCCCGGGATTTCATTTCACATTTTGATTAGACTTTCTTCTGTCCTGGACTGCGAAAGTGTTATCACTATACACCAGTCTTTTAATACACTGGGTGATGAAATAATGAACTCAGAAAAGACTGCTAAAATGGTCTGTTAAGAAATACTATACAGAACATGGTTGTAAAATCGAGAAGGTTTTGTGTGAAGAGGTTTAGTAGTCATTTCTTGAGAAAGCAGGAAGAGCTTTTTAACTAATACTCAAGCAGCAGTGTTGATAAACTTGGGATTTTATTCTATAAATATCTTAAGTGAGATTAGTATTTTTGTATTCAGGTTAGTGTCATATACTGAATTATACTTTTTGACTTCTTGTGGTACATTCATGATTTTTCTCCTTTTTTTTTTCTTTTTTTTTTTTAAATTTCACTCAATACTTCCTATTACCAGCCCGTCAGAGTTATCGCGCTTTGATGACTCTTGCGCGTCAATGAACATGTCTCGCGAGCAAGTGCGAGATTACCGGGACATAATTAAAACGTTGATAGCCCCCCCCCCCCTTTTTAAATATATATATATATATATTTTAAAAAACGTGGTGTCAAATGGTAAAATAGCCATTAGTCAATTTACATTTTAAAAAAACACAAAAAACTAACACTAATATATAAAACTAACGTGTTTTTGAACGCTACATAATGTATCGCATCTATTTCAAAAATCGATGTTTTCTATTCGAATTCCATCGACAGTTGTAATTTATGAAATATCTTAGATGAAGTTCGGAAACAAAACAGTTGTGTTCATTAGTGTTATAAATGTCACAATTTTTTTAAAATGCAGTTTGACAGATGGATAATTTATTTTAAAATATTGGAAAAGGAGGGGGTGCATGTATACTTACAAAGTCAATGCCATGTGAACCTGCGCTAATTGTATGATAAAATATCTTCATAGTCTGAGAGAATAAATTTAAAAGCATATGGATCCCATTATTTGCAAGAAAATTTCGTTATGTTGGATGTGCATTGGTTTTTTCCTTTACAGTTCTTCTTGCTCTTGCAGTTGATGCTTTTATATCTGTCATATTTAGCAAATTCAGTACCTGTGCTCCCTCACATAGTTTAACAAGTTTGTCTTTTTTCTTGTTAACATAATTTTATTTATTTCAACTTTATAATTCTGATCAGTGTTGTGGTTTGCAGTTCTTTATAATTTGTATTCAATGCCGTATTACGTGTGCCTAATGTTTACGTTGTCCCGGTAGCACGACTTTACGCGCCTTTAATTTGAAGAGTTCCACTAATGGAAATCAAAAGTATTGACATACATTTGCAATGAAGCAGATACAAGAGAATATGAATATATATATAAGCATACATATATATAGTTATATCATAATGTTTATTTTCTTTTTGTGAGAAAGAGGGAGAGAGGAGGGAGTCAGTTGACTAATGGGGACCATTTTTCCTAGTCCGTTGTAAATGTATCTAATTAATTTCTTTCCTTATAACTATATACTGGTTGATTTAATACAATATTGTTTCCAATCATTTAGAAGGGCTTTTTAAAACTGTTAGCTGATTTTTTTGGCATCTATTCCTATACATGTATATGTATTTTTTGGTTATTTTATAAGTAATGCATTGTTTGACCTGAAATGTCTCTGTTTTGTATCACTAAATATAAAAGTTTTGACATCAAATTTTATTTCAATCTCCTTTGAATTGCAATATCTGATAAATTCTGATAATAATTGTTGTACTTTTGGACAATCCCAAAGTAAATGATAAATTGTTTCTTCTTCCCTCTCACAAAAGGTACATAGTTTAGAATCTACTCTACCTAATTTGTACATGTAGCTATTAGTAGTTAAAATGTTGTGGTTAACTCTGCATTGAAACTATGATAATTTGGAATCCAATGTTGTCAAGAATGGCAGGTAAAAGATTGTCTTCCATTGGTTATCAGAGGTAATGAAATATCTACTCCAATTCTTTTTTCCTGTGGGTATAGCATCTGATTTATTGAGAGTATCATACAATATGTTTTGACCCTTTCTTTGTTAAAACGAATAGTTTGATATTCAAGGGGATAAGGGGTTTTTGCACAGATACTTTATTTGTAAAGTTATACTTTTTCATATCTGTGGCTACTACTTGTGCTATATCCAAATATGTTTTTAAAAATTCATTTGTAGGCTAAATCTGTCTTTAAATATTTTAGAATTTTTCCTTTTTTGTCAAGTAGATCATGCACATTTTTTATTCCTTTATCATGGCATGTTTTATAGAAGATGGACCGACTTTCTATCTTGAACTTATGATTATTCCATAAAGGTTGGCTCATATAGTCCTCCCAGGATTTAATGACAACTTTTTCTTAAATTTCCTTAAAAGCCACCATGACATCTTTCCAAAAGTAATTTTTTACATTTTCAACTATCTGTAAGATATAGTCTGAACCTGTATTTATTAATTTGTCCAAGTTTACATTATTTTTAAAAAGACTTTTCCATTTTGAGTTGTCCTCCATAACCAATCTCCTTATCCAAGTCAACTTTAGTTCATTGATATAACAATCTAGATCAACCATTTTTAGTCCCCCATATGCATAGTTTTGTGGCCACCTTTCTTTTAATTTGATCAGATTTTGAATTCCAGACAAATTCAAATAAAATAGTATTAAGTTCTTTTATGAAAGCACTCTTTAGGTTTGGTAAGGCAATAAATAAATTATTTAGTTGTGAGATTAGGAGTGATTTCACTTGAGTTATTTTCCCAATACTTTTCATTACCAGCTCGTTAGAGTTATCGCGCTTTGATGACTCTTGTGCGTCATTGGTAAGAAAATGCACAAGTCTCGCGAGCAAGTGCGAGATTACTGGGACATAAACGAAACGTTCATAGCACCCCCCCCCCCTTTTAAGAGTTAAAATACATGTTGTATTTTTAAATAAAATAACCATTGATCAAACTGCATTTTTGAAATATTCTAACACTATTTTATTAAAGATGTTACATGTTTTTTAAAACTCCACCACACCTATTTTCAAAAATTCCAAAGAACGATGCTCTCTGTCCTAAGTCCATCAATATTTTGTAATTTTCAAAATAGCTTCGATGCAGTTTGGAAACCCATTAGCAGTTTGGAATATATATAACTTGTTCTAAAATATGGGAATTGAGGGGGGGGGGGGGGGGGGGTGTACTTGTATGATTACAAAGTCCATGCCATATGAACATGTCCTAATTATATGATAAAGATTTATTTATGTTAGTGGTGTTGAATACTCGATAACATTTTTAAAAAAATATTAACCTTTTTTATATTTACTTTATTTTTCTTATTTTCCCTGGCTTTTTTAATCAGAGGAGGGGGTGACAAGGTTGGTTAGCTGGCCGGGATATGATCTTGTTTTGGTATCGGTATACTATTTCTAAATAACCCGTAGAGTACATATCTTATTGTTGTTTTAAATATAAAATTTAAACTTCATTTCAACATAAATAAAACAAATTAAATGTGGTGCATTTCAGGGGGGGGGGGGGGGGGTATAAATGTAATTGACATAGTTTGAATTGTATTATCAAAAGTTGAACATGTTATTTCTACTTGTTTATTCTTTTCTATATTTATCAAGAATATATCATATATTCCACACAATTAACACAGGACTGATTGAATATTGTTTACCGTCCCTCTCGATAATATTTCACTCATATGGAGACGTCACCACTGCCGGTGAAGGGCTGCAATATTTCGGCTTATAAATGCTCGGCGCTTATGGCCTTTGAGCAGGGAGGCATCTTTATCGTGCCACACCTGCTGTGACACGGAACCTCGGTTTTTGTGGTCTCATCCAAAGGTCCACCCCATTTGGTCGCCTTCTACGACAAGCAAGGGTACTGAGGACCTAAACCGGATCCTCACGGGAAAATTAACACAGGAAGGTTAGCTAACAATGCATGTATTCGATACCATAATTTATATTACGTATGCCTAAGTAATGTGTTTACATACATGTTGTCCCGGTAGCACGACTTTACGCGCCTTTAATTTGAAGAGTTCCACTAATGGAAATGATAAGTATTGAAGTCAACTTTCGTTTACTCCACTTAATCTTCACAAGTTTTTTGTCATAAGTTCAATTTCAAAATTTTATTTAAATCTACATCATAATGGATTCCTAGTACATGTAGTTTAAATTGAGTTGTCCATTTGAAATTCATATCAGAACATAATCTTTCATCTGAAATTTTTTAAAATTCCTACATTCATGATTATTTATAAGAGCAATATGACAATGTCATACCCAAGTGCACATAATGCGTCCCACTGCACAATGTATGGATATGCAACTTCCTCGCGTAAATGCTTGAAGTAGTATGAATGTTTTAAGTAGATTTCTTACTTTGTTAATCTGATAGATTTCACAGATGACACAAATTACATACATGCATAAATGTCCTGCCTTAACATATACTTGCATTTTGCTAAATATTGAATATTACACTTGCATAAATAATTGAGGTTTTTGCGCAAGTTACATGTGCAATTCTTCATCTTTCATGAGTCTTTCAACCTGCAACAAACAAAATCAAGAAGAGGTCACGAAATTCATATACATGTAGCAACAAACATTACTCCAGCAATTCTCATAAGAAATATACATGTACCAAAGAAACTTACTCCAAATGTTCCCTTCACAAAGAATAATGTCTTCTTTTTGCTTCGGAGTTTTCTCTTTCTTAAAAGAAGGAAGATTTGCATGCTGAAGGCGATACCAATAACTGATAAAATTCCAACAGTCAGACCAACATACAGACCCGAGTGTGAGCTGGAGGATTGGAACGCTGGAAAATTTATAATAAAATAGATTATTCTGTGTAATAATACTGGTACATGTAGTTTTGAGCTAACCCAAGCCTAAAACTCATCATAAGTTGTGAGTTTTTGTGATCAAAAGTTTGTCGTCTTTAAACTTTTCCTGTTCTCTACTTCTTATGGAGAATCATGGGGCCAATTTCAATTAAGAAATTAATTTCAATTTTAAAAATACATGAGGGCCATTATGAACTGAGACACTTCACATCAGCATACTTCATGAAAGGTGTTAGCTTGTCGCTCATACACTCATGTATTTGAAAAATTAAATTTATTTTTTATATCTACATATAATGTATTTCTTAATTTTATTTCTGTAGACTGAAACTTTATTTATCAAGATTCATACATGCATTGTTCACAATTGCAGGACATATGTGAGGAAATGGCTCTCATCACATTTTGTAAAGATACAAAAGACAACAACATTGGAAATGTAAATATTCAATCTTGGCACAAAACAATCTTGGGCTAAATGAAGGATGATTGCTCATCCAAGGCAGGACCAGACAAGGAGTGTTATACTTGTTTAGGAATTATATAGGAACATAATATATAATTGTCAAATTAATATATAAGCATCTTCCTGTAGTTTAGATTCAAGATTGTTCACATACCTTGACTTTTAGAGTATTTGTTCAGATGCCTTGACTTATAGAATATTTGTTCAGTGACCTTTAGAGTATTTGTTCAGACACCACGACCTTTAGAGTATTTGTTCACACAGTGACCTTTAGAGGATTTGTTCAGACACCATGACCTTTAGAGTATTTGTTCACACTGTGAAATTTAGAGTATTTGTTTACACTGTAACCTTTAGAGTATTTGTTTACACACCGTGACCTTAAGAGTATTTTTTCACACTGTGACCTTTAGAGTATTTGTTCACACTGTAACCTTTAGAGTATTTGTTCACACTGTGACCTTTAGAGTATTTGTTGTCCCCTACCGCAACACGGAAGGGGACATAGAAATACCAGCGTCCGTCCGTCCCACTTCACTTTGTGGACGCAACTCCTCAGAAACCGCTCAACAGATTTTGTTCATATTAAGTAGGATTGTTAGTCACCATGTGTAGTTGATCATATGCCGGAATTTTGATTCGACAATTTTGACATGAGTTATGGGACTTTGTTGAATTTGTACATGCTACACTATAGGAACACTTTGTGGACGCAACTCCTCCGAAACCGCTCAATGGATTTTGTTCATATTTTGTGGGATTGTTAGTCACCATGTATAGTAGATCATATTGTGCTACCATTTTAATTCGACAAATTTTATAGGAGTAATTGGACTTTGTTGAATTTGTACAGAGTACACTATAGGAACACTTTGTGGACGCAACTCCTCTGAAACCGCTCACCGGATTTCATTCAAATTTTGGAGGATTGTTAGTTACCATATGTAGTTGATCATATTGCGCTGTCATTTTGATTCGTCAATTTTTACAGGAGTTATGAAACTTTGTTGAATTTGTATATGCTACACTATAGAAACACTTTGTGGATGCAACTCGTCCGAAACCGCTCACCTGATTTCATGCAAATTTTGTAGGATTGTTAGTCACCATATGTAGTTGATCATATTGCGCCGCCAATTTGATTCGACAAATTTTACAGGAGTTATGGGACTTTCGTACTTCAACTTTTTTTGCGGCGGTGGGGGACATGGCTACGTGTAGCAATCTTGTTCACACTGTGACCTTTAGAGTATTTGTTCACACTGTAACCTTAAGAGTATTTGTTCACACTGTAACCTTTAGAGTATTTGTTCACACTGTGACATTTAGAGTATTTGTTTACACAGTAACCTTTAGAGTATTTGTTTACACACCGTGACCTTAAGAGTATTTGTTCACACCGTGACCTTTTAATAGAGTATTTGTTCACACCGTGACCTTTTAATAGAGTATTTGTTCACACACCATGACCTTTAGAGTATATATATTTGTTCACACCGTTTAACTTAAAGAGTATTTGTTCACACACCATGACCTTTAGAGTGTATATATTTGTTCACATCATGACCTTTCGAGTGTTTCTTTGATCAATTCACAACTTTAGGTATGTAAACTTCTTTCTGTCAATTGTTCTTGGTGATTTTAAAATTCAGTGTTATGGAATGAAACTAATTATGGACTTGCACACTAAATTATGAAGTATTTTGAATATGTCCCGTCACTAATGAGAATGTTTGTAGATTTTACACTGTTGGACTGTCGATAATGAGGATGTTTGTAGATTTTATACTGTTGGCCTGTCGATAATGAGGAGGTTTGTAGATTTTATACTGTTGGACTGTCGATAATGAGGATGTTTGTAGATTTTACACTGTTGGACTGTCGATAATGAGGATGTTTGTAGATTTTATACTGTTGGACTGTCAATAATGAGGATGTTTGTAGATTTTATACTGTTGGCCTGTCGATAATGAGGATGTTTGTAGATTTTATACTGTTGGACTGTCGATAATGAGGATGTTTGTAGATTTTACACTGTTGGACTGTCGATAATGAGGATGTTTGTAGATTTTACACTGTTGGACTGTCGATAATGAAGATGTTTGTAGATTTTACACTGTTGGACTGTCGATAATGAGGATGTTTGTAGATTTTATACTGTTGGCCTGTCGATAATGAGGATGTTTGTAGATTTTACACTGTTGGACTGTCGATAATGAGGATGTTTGTAGATTTTATACTGTTGGCCTGTCGATAATGAGGAGGTTTGTAGATTTTACACTGTTGGACTGTCGATAATGAGGAGGTTTGTAGATTTTACACTGTTGGACTGTCGATAATGAGGAGGTTTGTAGATTTTATACTGTTGGCCTGTCGATAATGAGGAGGTTTGTAGATTTTATACTGTTGGACTGTCAATAATGAGGATGTTTGTAGATTTTATACTGTTGGCCTGTCGATAATGAGGAGGTTTGTAGATTTTATACTGTTGGCCTGTCGATAATGAGGATGTTTGTAGATTTTATACTGTTGGCCTGTCGATAATGAGGATGTTTGTAGATTTTACACTGTTGGACTTTCGATAATGAGGATGTTTGTAGATTTTACACGGTTGGACTGTCGATAATGAGGATGTTTGTAGATTTTACACTGTTGGACTGTCGATAATGAGGATGTTTGTAGATTTTACACTGTTGGCCTGTCGATAATGAGGATGTTTGTAGATTTTATACTGTTGGCCTGTCGATAATGAGGATGTTTGTAGATTTTACACTGTTGGACTGTCGATAATGAGGATGTTTGTAGATTTTATACTGTTGGACTGTCGATAATGAGGATGTTGGTAGATTTTATACTGTTGGACTGTCGATAATGAGGATGTTGGTAGATTTTATACTGTTGGACTGTCGATAATGAGGATGTTGGTAGATTTTATACTGTTGGACTGTCGATAATGAGGATGTTGGTAGATTTTATACTGTTGGACTGTTGATAATGAGGATGTTTGTAGATTTTATACTGTTGGCCTGTCGATAATGAGGATGTTTGTAGATTTTACACTGTTGGCCTGTCGATAATGAGGATGTTTGTAGATTTTACACTGTTGGCCTGTCGATAATGAGGATGTTTGTAGATTTTATACTGTTGGCCTGTCGATAATGAGGATGTTTGTAGATTTTATTCTGTTGGTGGTGTGCACTTGATAGACTTGCATGGATTACAGTTTGTCCAACATTTCTCTCTTAATCCATCTACAGTAAAACACACTTATATTGAACATGCTTATATTGAATTCACGCTTATTGTGAAGTAATATTTATCCCCTTTGCTGAATTATTTTTCCCTGGTCATGGAGATTCAGCATTCTCTACCCAGAGTTCCGTGCGGTCCTCGCACTACACCTCTGTCAACAGCTTTTTACAGAAATCTTGTAAAAGTTTCTTTGATCCAACATTTATATTTTGGACTAAATATTTAGTCATATTATGATATGTTTTTGGTGCAATTAAATTGATGCTTACTGTAAATTGTTTAAAATCGCCGTTTTCTGATCATAAATTTGGAACTACTTCGTAATATGTGTATGAATGTAGGATACACAGGGTGGAGATTTAAATGTAAACATGGAATCAAAAGTAAGAAAGGCTGTAAAAGTACGATATAAAACTTGTAAAATAAGAGACAAACAGCTAAACGGTAAATATGCACTTATTAAAGTGTCAGTTGGCTATGAAAAGAGTCTGATGTATCACCTGTTGCCTGAACATATAAAGGGAAAGGAAACCGAGAATGATTGTTTATATCATGTGATTATATTGTCACGTGATTCCAAGCGTTGACAGAGGTGTATGTGAAGCTTGCGTAACGCGCCCTCTGGTGAGAGAATGGGAGGTTCAGTATAAACATGTTTTACTGTATTGTCATTTGTATTTTCAATTTATCAGATCTGTTATAGTGTCACATCTCCATGAAATCATTACTGTTGCTACACCAGAGGGAAGTCAAGGTCACATCCAACATACAAGGTTACGATGTCACTAGTTCAGTATTGTGATCAGTAATGCATTGACACTTACTATTTACATTCATACTTGTATGTTGTGTACAGTTGGTACAGACTGATTTTCTGGCCGTGGTGTTGAAGTACACTTTAGGTGAGGACACAGTGTGGTTCTTGACAAGTACAAGCCACATCCACAGCGCATACTCTACACCAGGCTGGAGTCTGTCTATGAGATAGAGTCTCTGACTGTACCCCTCGGTGTCGATCTCCAAGGTGCTGTTCTCTTTGTTGGCCTGTTTTATACACAACAAGACAAGGCTGACGGCAGGCTGGGACCTGTAACTGGCATTCAGTCTCACCCAATCACTGGACTTCTGTAAAATTTGAATGCTGACCAGATCTGCTGTATTTGGAATAATGGGTGTTTGGTTTGAGCCAGCTGGAGAGAAACAGCATTTAAATTTGAATTATTTGAATTTTTATTGAGGCCTTGACATTTTTCATGAAAGAAAGAAGAAATTCTGTTTTTATTGTTTTTTTTAAATACATAGCTAAAATACCTATTGGCATTGATGAGCATTTGATATAGGTACAGCAGCCATCTTCAGTGGTCTCCTGATGACAACCGTGGTGGGTACTATTAACGGACTGGTTTCGATATTGATCGCACAACGGCTCACAATTCAGCTCTCCTGTACTCTGACACACACACCTGTCTTCACAGCCATTGGTTAGGATATCACCGACATGGAGTTTCTTCATTCCAAGCGTACAGAATTCAGCGTCTAAAAAATTCTTGTTAGATTCACAATGACTGAATATAAGTAAGTCTTAAATAATGTAAAGAAGTTCTGTCCAAATGTATTTTACCTGAAAAGTTCACCTACAATTTGCTTCTATGTTAGTTGATTATACAGTGTTAAGTTTTTGATACACTCCAATGAAAATATTACAGCTAAATAGAATCTATATGTAGGGAGATCGCTAAGGTAATTGGAAGATTCAGGGGCATATAGTTTAATGGCCTGTCCGTCTGTCTGTGGCAAAAAGCTTTAACCTTGGTCATATCTTTTACATCACAAGAGATAGGCCTTAAGCTTTCATATTTGGAGTGTGTATTCCATGTGGCAAGACTTTTCCCATTGACACCAAAATCTTTGACCTGGTGACCTTTACATGTAGAAAATTCGTATGTAAGCCATATCTTTCAAATCGTTAGAGGTACTGTTCTTATATTAAGCATATGAGAAGACCTTTCAAACGATACCAGAATTTGTGACCATTGACCTAGTTTTTGGAAAATAAAAAAAACACTACAATGTCTTACAGATCCACTTTATTGTAATCTGGTGGGGGTGGGGGGGGGGGCATCAGTGTTTCATAAACACATCTTGACCGTTTATATTTTTTTAAAACCTTAAATCTCAATTAATATCACTCAACCAAGTGGCACGCCACTAGTGATATAAATGGTAGAAATTTACTTTTACAATGTATTAGTATCTCGAGATTCAAATGAAGGCTGTGTGAGAAGTCATGAAAAATCTATCAGACACATGTATATACTTTTCACCTCATCTGAGTTGAAAGCCCAAGTGAGCTTTTCTGATCACCTGTTGTCTGTCTGTCCATGTATCTGTAAACTTTCACATTTTAATCAGAACCAATGGGCCAATTTCAATCAAACTTGGCACAACTCATTTTTTGCATGGGTGAAGGGAATTCAAGTTTGATGAAATGAAGGGTCGTGCCTCCTTCAGAAGGGAGATAATCAAGAAAATGTAAAAATAGGGTGGGGTCATTTATAAATCTTCTTTTCAAGAACCACTATGCCAGAAATGTGAAAATTTACATGAAAGCTTCCTGATATGGTGTATAGATTCAAGTTTGTTCAAATCATTGCCCCCAGGGGTAGGATGGGGCCAAAATCAAGGTCACTGATATAAAATTGACCATAATTGTCTAGGCATAATTCTGTAATGTAGAAAAAGATGAATGTAATTTTTTATTACCAAATCTTAGGCTAATCATGAGTGTACTAAGTCTGAAAGATGCACCCCTTCCACAACAAAGTTTTTTTTTATTTTGCTGCTTGATACACAGGTGTACATGGAGTTATATTGGGAAAATGATTTTTAAAAAGTTGTTGCATGATAGTCAGGTGATATGTTGTTGCACATGGACCTTTTCCATTTCTTTTTCTTTTTTGACATACCACAAGTTTAAGGGGGGTGCTAAAAAGAGTGCACGTGGTAAACATATTTTTCAGTCCTTTAAAAGCTTAATAGCTACACTCTCAATTGTGTATACCTAGTGTCTTGAATGATATAATCTCGCTTGTTTCTTCATACTCCAAGAAATTTTTGTCTTTCCAAATCCCAACAGCAGCATAGTATATGGTCCCTGGCTTTAGATCATAGAGGTAGCAAACAGGAAGTGAGCCAACCTGTAAAACAAGGAGGAAAAACATCAGATTATATGAGATAGCCACTTTGCCTGGATTTACCTACTAAATATCAGTTTGTCTTCTCTTACTTACTTCTAGTTTTGTCCATGTTATGAATTCTGATGCCCTAGATGTTGAGAAAGTTACACTGTATTCGAATTGATAATCTGGTGGTTTGAAATCCCTCCATGTTAGGGTAGCGTTTCTACCACTCACGTCAGCTTTAAGGTGGCACTTCCCTATACAAACAGAGTTCTAATTTCAAAATGCTGGATATAGTTAATTAAATCAGTTGTATGATTATGAAAATATCTATTATTATGAAAAGATCACATAGTTAGTGAGACCTGTGTCCTCTTTTTTTTTTTTTTTTTTTTTTTTTTTAGAGGTGAGAGTGTTTTTATAACACTATGTTAGAAAAGACCCGAAAAGCATGTACATATATATATAGGGCTTGAAATTTCAACATTCCTACTACTGGTAAACATTATACAGTGTAATTTATTTTGAATCCACTAATATTTCATTGCATAAAAGGAAACATGACTGCAACCCAACCCCCCAACCCCCTGATCATTTTCGTGTAGAAAAATAAAAGAATTTCATATGTATAGTCTATTATCTTTTGATAGAAAAAGTTACACGTTTTCATATGGTTGATAGGCAAATACTTATGTGTGTTCTGTAGAAAGCAAAATATTCTGCAATTTCCATTTATTACGCAAAGGGCAGATAACTCTGTTTTCCAATCTATATTTCTAGTGGGTGGGTGTAAATTGCTAGTTATATACTGTATATAGCTATACAAAAGGAAGCATGAGCTTTTATATTATCTTGAATTTTGATCTTAAATTGATAATTTAAAAAAAAAAAAGATAGCATTTAATGAATGTTTAAAGGTCAATATTATTTGTTTATTATATATGGTTTTAAAAACCTACATGTACAGTATACATGTATATGTATATGGAAAGCCAAATTAACACAAACTCAAATAATTAACAGATATCATTAATTATTTGAAGATATCATCAATTTATTTGATGTGCACAACAATTCAATCGATGATCTCCATATAATATCTTCAAATCTAAAATAGTACGCACGTTATTCAAATTGTTGATAGCATTCTGCTGAATTGATGAGCGCAATAATTAAATTGCTGATCTTTTCATATGCATTCATGATATCAACAATTGAGTTGATGCATGCTATAATTTAATTAATGGAAGAGAGCAATAATTTGATTAATGTATGCATCAATTCAATTAATATTCATAATAATTCAATTAATGCATACAATAATTCAATTAATAACTCAGTTCCTTATACAAAATCGTTGTAAATAATCAAAGATTTTTTCCATTGAATTTAAGAAATCATCGAATCATTTATATCGAGCTCCAAATTAAATTTTGCGAGCAATAATTCCACATTGATGCTCGCAATAATTAATTTGATGTGCGCGTCGAATCAGTTATTACTGTCATCAATTGATGCGCTCAATAATTGAATTCGTGATATCTTCAAATAATTAAAGATATCTTCATTTATTTGAGTTTATGTTAATTTGGCGCTCTGTAGCTTTGAAGTCAAATCAATGTCTGGTTTTTAAGTTTTTTGGTCGTAATAAGATTACTGTTTTATCGAAGATAACGACAACGGTGTTTGCGTGTCACATGGGCTGTGATCCGTAACACAAGACACCATTAAATTACACCCCTAGCTTCCAACGGACCACACACATGCGAATGTTTAAATACGATAGTAAATATCAAAACATACCATGTTTTATTGTAAATGTCAGTCAGTGTTGTGGAAAATTTTGAAATTGCATGGATATTGATCTTTTCCAAAAGTTCTTAGACTATCATTGACCAATCTGATTAAAGTCAGCATCTCTCTCTCTCTCTCTCTCTCTCTCTCTCTCTCTCTCTCTTCTTTCTTTTCTTTCTCTCTCTCTCTCTCCTCGCTACACGTGTAGCGACCCATAAAAAAAGAAAGAAAGAAAACAGGTGTGGATCGAAGAGCTGATTTCAATCAGATTGATAATTGACTTGATATATATGAAAATTCTGGTTGGGATTGGTAGTGGGTTCGACATTTCTCTCCCGATTCACAATATAGTTAATAATATTGATTTAGAATGTCTATGATACAATGTATATGGCTTTTACATGTAGCAGGCTTAGTAAAACGAGGAGAGAATTCAACAAAAATTGCTAAAGTTATGGCTTGTTTTGTACAATTATAGTAATATTAATGATGATAATGATAATAATTTATTCCTACCGAGGGCCCATGAAGGATAGTCATAACACAATGATTCAGTACATACATTTATAATTACCCACACTAAACAGAAAATGTTATATACATTTATAATTACCCACATTAAACAGAAAATGTTATATACATTTATAATTACCCATACTAAACAGAAAATGTTATATACATTTATAATTACCCACACTAAACAGAAAATGTTATATACATCTATAATTACCCACACTAAACAGAAAATGTTATATACATCTATAATTACCCATACTAAACAGAAAATGTTATATACATTTATAATTATCCACACTAAACAGAAAATGTTATATACATTTATAATTACCCACACTAAACAGAAAATGTTATATACATTTATGATTACCCACACTAAACAGAAAATGTTATATACATTTATAATTACCCACACTAAACAGAAAATGTTATATACATTTATAATTACCCACACTAAACAGAAAATGTTATATACATCTATAATTACCCATACTAAACAGAAAATGTTATATACATTTATAATTATCCACACTAAACAGAAAATGTTATATACATCTATAATTACACACACTAAACAGAAAATGTTATATACATTTATAATTACCCACACTAAACAGAAAATGTTATATACATCTATAGTTACCCATACTAAACAGAAAATGTTATATACATCTATAATTACCCATACTAAACAGAAAATGTTATATACATTTATAATTACCCACACTAAACAGAAAATGTTATATACATCTACAATTACCCATACTAAACAGAAAATGTTATATACATTTATAATTACTCACACTAAACAGAAAATGTTATATACATTTATAATTACCCACACTAAACAGAAAATGTTATATACATTTATAATTACCCACACTAAACAGAAAATGTTATATACATTTATAATTACCCACACTAAACAGAAAATGTTATATACATTTATAATTACCCACACTAAACAGAAAATGTTATATACATCTATAATTACACACACTAAACAGAAAATGTTATATACATTTATAATTACCCACACTAAACAGAAAATGTTATATACATCTATAGTTACCCATACTAAACAGAAAATGTTATATACATCTATAATTACCCATACTAAACAGAAAATGTTATATACATTTATAATTACCCACACTAAACAGAAAATGTTATATACATCTACAATTACCCATACTAAACAGAAAATGTTATATACATTTATAATTACTCACACTAAACAGAAAATGTTATATACAGTTATAATTACCCACACTAAACAGAAAATGTTATATACATTTATAATTACCCACACTAAACAGAAAATGTTATATACATTTATGATTACCCACACTAAACAGAAAATGTTATATACATTTATAATTACCCACACTAAACAGAAAATGTTATATACATTTATAATTACCCACACTAAACAGAAAATGTTATATACATCTATAATTACCCATACTAAACAGAAAATGTTATATACATTTATAATTATCCACACTAAACAGAAAATGTTATATACATCTATAATTACACACACTAAACAGAAAATGTTATATACATTTATAATTACCCACACTAAACAGAAAATGTTATATACATCTATAGTTACCCATACTAAACAGAAAATGTTATATACATCTATAATTACCCATACTAAACAGAAAATGTTATATACATTTATAATTACCCACACTAAACAGAAAATGTTATATACATCTACAATTACCCATACTAAACAGAAAATGTTATATACATTTATAATTACTCACACTAAACAGAAAATGTTATATACATTTATAATTACCCACACTAAACAGAAAATGTTATATACATTTATAATTACCCACACTAAACAGAAAATGTTATATACATTTATAATTACCCACACTAAACAGAAAATGTTATATACATTTATAATTACCCACACTAAACAGAAAATGTTATATACATCTATAATTACACACACTAAACAGAAAATGTTATATACATTTATAATTACCCACACTAAACAGAAAATGTTATATACATCTATAGTTACCCATACTAAACAGAAAATGTTATATACATCTATAATTACCCATACTAAACAGAAAATGTTATATACATTTATAATTACCCACACTAAACAGAAAATGTTATATACATCTACAATTACCCATACTAAACAGAAAATGTTATATACATTTATAATTACTCACACTAAACAGAAAATGTTATATACAGTTATAATTACCCACACTAAACAGAAAATGTTATATACATTTATAATTACCCACACTAAACAGAAAATGTTATATACATTTATAATTACCCACACTAAACAGAAAATGTTATATACATGTATAATTACCCACACTAAACAGAAAATGTTATATAAATTTATAATTACCCACACTAAACAGAAACTGTTATATACATTTATAATTACCCACACTAAACAGAAAATGTTATATACATCTATAATTACACACACTAAACAGAAAATGTTATATACATTTATAATTACCCACACTAAACAGAAAATGTTATATACATCTATAGTTACCCATACTAAACAGAAAATGTTATATACATCTATAATTACCCATACTAAACAGAAAATGTTATATACATTTATAATTACCCGCACTAAACAGAAAATGTTATATACATCTATAATTACACACACTAAACAGAAAATGTTATATACATTTAATTTTTAAAATACATCAGCTTCTAGCCCCGCTCTCCCAAAAAACACTCTCTCAAGAAGGCATCGCCTTGTACCCATTGCCCTTAGACACGGCCCCTACACTCCCAACCATCATTTTCTTCCCACATTGAACTGCGTGATCTCGGTTTGCCATGAGGAAGTATTTATACCTAAAGTCTCAGTCACGTGAAAGGGGAAGCAAAATTCCTATCAGTTTCTGTAGTCTCTGACATCCGTTATATCAGAGACATACATGTATGTAACCAGAGACACACATATATACATATGGCATATATATCTCTGATGTAAAATAATGAATAATGTTGTTATATATGACTCTGGTTACTTATATGGGTTTTTTTTGTTGTTGTTGAAGGAATCAAGTAATTTCAGTTTCAAGTCATATATGAATAAACAGTAGAAAAGGTATATAGTCAAAGTGTTATTTATAGTGATCAATTTGGATCAAAATTTAGTTTTATGGGGGGGGGGGGGGGGGGGTGTCTTGATGAAAGTACGTGAATTTAGTTTTTTGTCAAATATTGAACCTTTCATCTTGCCCTTATATTAATATTTTCTTCAGAAATATATCAACTATAAACAACCGGAATTTTGGTCTATCGGATTCCGTGAACAAACCTTGACACACTTGTTCCTGGCATAGGTACCCTGTTGACACACTGCACTCGCCATTACTCAAACAAGCTTTCCTACATCCCGACAAAATATCCACACAATCACTGGTAATTCTAACAATTAGCAAAAACAAGGTCAGAAGAGTGAAAATACACTGCATTTCAAACTCCCCTCCAACGGTAAAGATTCATACTGAAGACGACCGGGAGAAACGACGTTTTATTAAAACTTAAAAAATTCTCGACGTGAATCATGCAAAACTGTAAGCTGATCCAAGATCAAATATTTAATTTTTAAACTACTGTCAATATTAAAGCAAATTAATGAATATGGCCGCACGCTTTCGGAATATAATATTGTTTGTTTAGGAAGTTGTTCCCGGTTCTAAAAGTGATTTACGGCTGTCAGTTTTATGTTTCTTTTTCTGTAGTCAGGTCCTTCAAAGGTTTCACGAAAACCCAGAATTCCTTTACGAGGCCGATAAGATATTTTCTTGATATGACTAAAACATTTGTTTTATTTATTGCCATTAACTAAATAAAGAGTATATATAATCAGTACTCTATTTAAAATCAGGTCGCACGTTAATTATTAAACTATTGTCTATAAAAGTTTGGTAAATACCATCTTCCCAATTAGTCAAGGGTTTCTGATCCGCTCCTAATGGAGCGGAGCGGATCAGAAACCCTTGACTTGGGAAGATGGGTAAATACTTTCGTGTGGTACATTGATATATGAATATGACAATGAAGGGCCCCGGACCCTCACGGTCAGTTGAAACAACCGACCATGTGATTCACTGCGCAAATTAAAACAACTGGTCGACCGATTGTCGCAAATAGTTGACGACTGCTCAGTAGCAGTTCCCGTCATAGATACAAGTAAACCTATTCATCAAATTTAAAAATATCTTCTTGGGTTCTTCGAGTTGGAGACCCACTCCGACTTAAAATGTTGTCATCCAGTGTGATGAAATTTGTATATATAGGGACCTCTCGATATACCCATATAGTCATACCCCTGCTATGAAGTTTTGTTTACTTGTAAAACCATCATTCCCACTTATGTATCCGGATCCATTACAAAGACACGAAAAACATTATCTCGATCCACTACAAAATTGTAGAATGAAGGGGTCCTCTTTTACCTTTACATACAAAGTTATTATTTTCACACGCAAGATATATGAAATGATTGTAAGCTTGAAGTGATGAATTGAACCCATGTAGTAAAGTTTACATGTATCAACTCGTGCTGCATGGTCACGGCCGGGATACAAACCCACAACCTACTGCTCGCGAAACAAAAACTAAATGTTTGTGTGTGTGTGTGTGTGTGTGCACGTTCATGTAATATCGACATAACGTTTAAATTCTGCTTTTAAAATATTTTATTTTTAATTGCATTGTCATGATAAACTCAATCATATATCAAACGATTATTTTAAAGAAAACAAACGCACACTATTAGTTAATGTCATTAACGAAGATCATTCTTCGCATTGGATAACCACGTATCAAGTAATTAGTCAATGTCATTAACATAGACCATTCTTCGCATTGGATAACTACGTATTAAGTAATCAGTTAATGCCATTAACATAGACCATTTTCCGATTTGGATAGCCACGTATTAAGTATTTAGTTAATGTCATTAACGTAGATCATTCTCCGCACTGGATAACCACGTAGTAAGTAATTAGTTAATGTCATTAGTGTAGATCATTCTCCGCATTGGATAGCCACGTATTAAGAGGCCACGCACAGCCACTTCCTCACTGGTACTGCTAGACAACGTGTCCTGGATTACCTCTTTCGTAACTGTCGGAAAGAAGACGGAGAGCCGAACCAGAGCGAATGTGTACTCGAACTGTTCGTGGCCGTTATGCACTTTCCGAATCTTCTTGTCATACATAGCCGCCAAGAGGGACATTTTTCTCTCTTGTCGTTCTCTCTCTATCCTTGCTTGTGCCATCACCTGCTCAAATCTCCCTTGACGATATGCACGACCCTGAACGTCTTCATTCTGCCCTCTACAGCCAAGGAACAAAATAATCAGCAAAATCAAAGTCAGCAAGCCAAAGAAAATATAGTACCAATTGTTCTTCAACCACGAGCTAATTATTTGTCCAGCGTAGGGGGTGAACACTTTCTTTAACCTTTCAATGATATCACTGGTGTCTCCTGATATACAGGTGTAATGTGCGTCACAAATTCCTTCAAAGTCATTACAAGGTGCCCCGGACGCCAACCTAATGATACCTCCCGTAGATGACAGAATCCCAAAGTTGTTGGCTGTTATGCAGTTAGTTGTATTAGGGAATCTGCAACAAAGTTTACAGGTATCTTCATAAACATATGTACATTGACATTCTACAAGATTGTATTTCTCGCAAATACTCTTCACGCATGTCCCATTTTGACACAATTTTCTCTCGGAGTCGCACAATGTGGTGTCCGGTTTAGGGATTGGAAGTGGACAGTTGGAACTATGTCCATCGCAGATCATACTTTCTTGACACTCGTAAGAGAACCCACATATCCTATTAGCATATACCGGTGTGAGAGTGCAACTCTTTTCACAACAGATGCCGGTTTTGGGTGAACACACACTGCCTTGCGATCTCCTGAGAGTACATGGCGCGTCCGAGGAGTTTGTGACGTCAGATGGGGTACAACAGTTATCGGTGTAAGCACATGTGAAAGACGAACCACAATCACATTCTTCACCTGGCTCCATAATGCCATTACCGCATGATGGCACACTTCTATCCGCGAAACACGACCCTTTGTTAATAATAACTGGATACATGGTATTAATACTGCATTGTGAAAACCTATTTTCATTTGGTCGTGCACCGCTGCTAGCGTAGGGATACATGATGTAATTGCCGTAAATGCTTGACACACAAGAAGAATCACTTTTTGGGTCATGTATACTTCCAAAATTATGACCAAATTCATGTGTCAGTACTATTGAAGATTTATAGCTTGTTAGGCGTTCTCCATAGTTGACCATAGTGACAAGAGCGGTGTTGTAGCTGTACCATTTGCCGCTAGATTTTATTTGCTTCTGACAAATTCCACCAGGCGGTCCATATATACTCGAACTAGCAATCCACGCCAGTCCCACAACGCCCTTATAAAAATCTCGGTATGTGAAAGCTACTCCCAAACAATACTGGCCAAAATCATATTGTGAAAATAATGTTAGGTAGTTCTGAACACTTAAATCGTTATCAACCATGTAGTAGCCGCTGTAGGTTGGATCAGTGAATACCGTGATGTTGGATATTTCAAACCCTATGTTGTCACCATACCCGTTCCCATCAAAGTCGGTGCTCCGAAAAATCATGTCCGCTTGCCCTACCTGGTATCTCATCTCGGTAATGGTTTTCGACAAAGAGGACCCACCGATAACATTATAAAACCTAGGATCCGCAACAACATGCAAAGAACATGACCTTGCAACTGGATCTGAAGAGCGCTTGGATTTATAAGGTGAACTCTTTCCATGGTATTCTGATTCCATGCTTTCCATGTGTTGAGAAGATTCTCCCACAGCATATTTAGCGTCAAGGAAATCAATAATAGATAGTCGATAATTTTCCACGAAATCTGATTTCCTATACACGATTGATTTGTCTACTGCCGGCAGGTATTTGGCCAGTGGTTCTACAAAATATATTTCGTTTTCATAGGAAATGTATCCGTCATAAGTATTCTGGTAAAGTTTTCCATAGGCAAATGAAGAGTACGGAAAACTGGAGTCGTAACCTTTCAGTAGGAGCGCCTCCCTCATGATTCTGTCGGTCTGCACTTTCGGTAACACATTTCCATTAACTGTTAAATGACTTGATGACAAATCCATCGAGTTGTCTTTTGTCAAAGTGAGATATATGGTTTTGCTAAAGGCGGAAAAGTTTGTTGTCATTAAATGACTTGCGTGTCTGATATATGGAGAGGAAATCACGGTATAATTTCGTAAATATTGGAATGACGTCTGAATATCCTTGTCAATGTTAACTTTGCTCGTTGTTGTAACACATATTATTACTTTCAAAACGAATGCTAAGTTGATCAAACTACTAGATTCCATTTTTGAAAGGTGTCGTTTTCAAGAACACACAAAAGAGGAAGCAAATATTGGACGGTAATGATAGAGTATGCAGTGGTGAACTACAAATTTCCGGTATAGTTAAAATGAGTTTCAAACTTAGTTCAACTTCCTAAGTCATCGGTTACAGTACGCATGGATATATGTTCATACATAGAATGCACTCGGCCATAATTATTCTAACGTACATGCTACTACAGACACGTAGCATAGTTTTGCAATGGGGGAGGGGGGGGGGTCAGCCGGAGCCGGGTAAGCGGGTCCAGTGAAGTTGTCAAAAAATCTTAACAAGGAATTTAACAATAAATAAATAAATAAATAAAATAAAATATAGATAAATAAAAAATGGGCCAGAAATTGGGGGATAAAAATCTCCCCAAACGGGCCAAACTTAAAATTTCTTAAATCGTGAGATGGGTGGAGCCCTATAATATCCGATTTTTTTTTTTTTTTTATTCAGACGTAAAAAATCGGAGATGGCTACATTATTGCAGCCAGGTGGAGGGTTAGGGCGTGAGCTCATTCTTCGCTTTTAATGGTTTCATTTTATAGCTTACATTGTTCTCATTCGTTTATTTTGATGAACATAGATGGAACGACAAACTAACATCTCAACTTTGACAAATGGTATATGATTTCAGCTTCTCCATCGCCAACAGTGAACTTCACATTGTACTCATTGTTATTACATGTAGTATTGTTAAGTACATGTATATATTTTCTTTCTGTGTGTATTTCTGACTGTTTTGCATCAATATAATTATGATCATGTTCAAAATGTCTCTTGTTATGAACATTGTTAAAGCTCATATTATAACACATCTTCGCTAGCCAATTGCAAGGGTGACGATCCACGGTGTTTCTCTATTCTATGAATAGAGAAACACCGGTGAATACAGAAACACCGTGGATCGTCAGGGCCGTAAATTAACCTTCAATTTGGAGGAGGCAGGAAATTAGGCGGGGGTCTGGGGGCCGCTCAGGCCCCCAGACGCTGAGCACATTTTGTGCACACTGAACACGTTTCGTGCAAAATCCTTGATTCTAGGGCCTTCTAAGATGTTACTTGACTAACTCATTCTAAAAGAAAGATTTGGAATGCTTTTTAAGGGAGGTATCATGTTCTTATAGTTATTGGAAACAACATAAATTCTAATGAACTTTAAATTTTAATTATTTTTGGCTCAAAAGTTGGAGGAGGCAGCTGCCTCCTCCGCCTCCATGTAATTTACGGCCCTGATCGTCACCCTTGGCTAGCGAAGATGATTATAACAGTGTATTCTGCCAATTCTGGTTTTTCTTTCTTTTCTTTTTATTATCGTTATTATAAACATTACACATTGAAATTGTCGAGAAGTATTATTAACAATCATCTATATGCTGTATGCCCGAGAGGCCCCTAATTTGGAATAAATAAATCATACCATATCTAGGCTATGTAGCAATATTCCACTGTCAACTGCATATGATATTTTTGTCTCTCAACTGATTCATTATTTAAAGTCAGCATTTTGCAAATTCTGTGGCCGCGTTGTAACATCTAGTTTGCCAATACAACCTGCCATTGGGTCAAATGCTGTCTGACGTGTTTCATACCCGCAATTGTCAGACCGTTCTATACACACTGGTTTTGACTACGGATGACTGTTTACCTAATCAAGATATAGGGCTCACGGTGGGTGTTACCGGATGCTTATTAATTCTTCCTAGGCACCTGATCCCACCTCTGGTATATCCAGGGGTCCGTGCCCAACTCTTGATTTTGTATTCTTTATAGGAGTATATTAATGACATTGATCACTTTTCGTTATCTTCACCTTGATTTCATCTAATGATTGGTCATCTTTCCAAGGGTTTCTGATCCAACCCGGTCCATACACAGTGGCGGATCCAGGGGTTGGGACCCCCTTTTTAAAAAAAAAAAATTGTCTAAAAAGGTAAAAATAACGCATTTTTAGGGTGGACCTTTAAAAACCAAAATTAATGATAGACCCCCACCCCCACTCTATCAAAAATTCTTGGATCCGCCCCTGAATACGCATGGAGTTTTCAAGTAGATTTATCTTGAATTATTAGAAGGTATTATTTTGCAATGTTATTTTCACATTGCACTATGCGGCGCTGGGCACATTCTCCTTTGAGTATAAATCCTGATTAGAATAGGTCCTCAGTATCCCTTGAGGCGACTAAATGAGACCGCAAAAACCGAGGTCCCGTGTTACAGTAGGTGTGGCACGATATAAAGACTCCTCCCTGCTCAAAGATCATTTATATAAGCTCCACCGAGCATCTAGGCCTAAATTTTGCAGCCCTTCACCGGCAGTGGTGACGTCACGATATGAGTGAAATATTCTCGAGAGGGACGTTAAACAATATTCAATCGATCAATCCTTTTTGTCATTGTCACCTATATTCAAGGGGGGTGGGGAGGAGGGGGCTTTGCCCCCCTGGGAGTACGTCCCGCCACCGGGAGGAAGTTAAGTACTACTTTAGTCAACTTGAGATAGACAACGACCCCAACCTTTTAAATATTGCGTTCCCCGTCCTGAAATTTCTGTATCCGCTACAAGTAGGATATCAAGTATGACTGAGTAAATTCTTCCCAAAAGAGTTGCTAGGATGTCTGTTTACTTCAAAAGAGATAAAACCATGTTTAGAAATGGAAATGTAAACAACAGTGCAAAACGTCTTGCGGCGAAACATCTTTTTATAGGGGTACAAATATTACGTGCATTGATTCCTTGTATATAGGCCTAGTATTTAAATTTGTAATTGAATTTGTTTATGTAAAGTGCTTTCATCGGGATATATATTTTTGAAAAAGGATCGGGATTAGGCTGTCACTACGTATGGATCTTAGGGATCGGGATCGGTATATCATATGGATTTCAAACCAAAATAACTTTTATAGGCCTAATCATTAAATCAATGAGATTTATCATAATTATATAAATTTAAGCAGAATGCCTGTCGGTGTCGATTTTGAAGAAATGCTAAATTTTTGTCGAAAGCACCGGGTATTGATTGGTTCAGTTGTCGGGATAGGTAAATAGCGATATTCAATATTTATTTGTTGATATATGAAACTTAATAAACTGATAAAGTAGGCAATGAGTATTCCACTTTTTCTATTAGCATCTTATTTTATGGATTAATCAGTCGGTTATATCCCGTCAGTTGCCTTTAGCACACTTTTAAACTCTTCAAAGCAACACGTTATTTTCATAAGTTCAAATTCACGAATTTCAGTTTGAATAAGGTGAGATGCATTCAGTCTTAGCTAAAAGTGGTATAAACTGGGGAAAAAATCCACATTCATAAATGTTTTTTAAATATCTGATATCCGTAACGTTTAGATTAGAAATTCATTTTGCTCATAAACGTATCACAAATATTCGAGAATACTCTTTAAAACGACCAGATGTCTCACAATATTTAATAAAACATTAAACCCTGCAATCGACAGCCTAGTTTTGCAATTGGGACCATTTCTGGAGAATATATATCAACAAATATATATTCATGAAATTTGATGTGTGACTAGATGGCATCTAGTTGAACATGCACTGAGGTAATTTCGGCCCCTTTATTGGTAATTTCGGTCATTTCTTTGGTAATTTCGGTGATTAGCCGTAATTTCGGTGATTCTATGTACCGATATTTATTTATTGATTCATCTGAATCGGCAGTTTTATGTGTACAGTGTAAAGCCGCTGTAAAGGTCTACAATGTAAACAACAACCACTGAGTTCTATGAGTAGCGAGCTCAGTGGTTGTTGATTACATAGTAGACCTTTACAGAGAAAACTGCGGGCTCCTGTGGATTCACTAAACTGATACGTGCTGACATACAATCATGCTACACTAATGTAGCTCTCAACCTCCAAATTTTTTTTATCCCCCCTCCTCAGAGAGGGATGTTGACCTATTGCATCAATAATTTCATTGTAATTTGCAACAAAGTACCCAGTCAAATGAAGTGTCTGTATGCGAGTTCTATAATTTTGTAGTTATTTTCTTTGTAACGTACTGTATCGGTGTATGTGAGTTCTATAATTTCCTTACTGCATGTTTAGTTAGTATGTCGTTTGCATCCCATTCCAAAATTTTTACTCATGCATGTAGGGACGTCACCAACCTAAGGTGTACAAAAATTTGTAACTGTTTGGTTCCAGTTTCATGACCTAACATTTTTTTTAATTCCTGACCCTATTTTTTTGTAGCTCGGGGATCAAAATCCAGTTATCGTATTTAAAAGACCATCTCTCCTCAGTTCCACAAAATGTTGAGAATTCTAGGAAATTTAAGAGGTCAAAAAGTATGCAGTATGGTACTTTTGAGTGACATTTACACAGAATTGTAGTATCATAGCATATACATGTTTTTCATTTATAAATCATCAAATATCCACTGGAATTGCAGACCTATTTGATACTTTGTCCACTAGGGCTGAAACGATACGCCCCTTTCACGATACGATACATATTGCAAAACTTATGCCACAATTCAATACTTTCAATACAATACAATTTACAGAAGAAACCAATAATAACATCGAAGAAAAAATTAATTATCAAGATTCAAAATCATAATTTTAAAAGCAAAACTGCCAAACGGGAGATGCCTGTTCACTGTAGTTTAAACTGATATAGTTTATTGTTATTTTCGTCAACCTCAAGGCAAACAACAGTTTGAACATCATTTGACGCTATTTTGTCTCTCATGCAGGTAGAAATAATACATGTATGTACTGGCCGAGGATGATGTATTTTACTGAACCTGTTTGTAATAAACGTATCGAACCAAAAATCGAGCCAGTGAATCGAATATTGAATTGAGCATTTATATTGAACAGTGTCGATATTTCGGTAAATCGTTTCAGCCCTATTGTCCACCAAAGAAAAAAACAACTATTTCTGAAAAGTATGTAATAGCAACAACACAACTAAATTTTTTAACATAAGTGCCTCAAATTTTGACACTTTTTTTCTTTCTGTCAATGTCACATTTTATGATGAATTTAGCACCCAACAAAACAAAACTGTAACGGGTTGATTTCATGGGAAGGATATGTAGACTCAACAGCTCAGTTTAGCACCCACATAGTTCACAAGAGGTATCAAATGGGTTTGAGTCCCAGTCCAACCAACACCTTTACCCTTCCTTGACACCTAGATATATAATTCTGTGATTTAATAGGATTACTCTTTTTCTGAATGCATTAACTTTAGGTGTTACCTAGGTGTATAATTCTGTGGTTAATAGTGTCACTTTATTTTGTAAATACATGTACATTAATTTTAGGTGTTACCTTGGTTTCCTTGAGACGCTACTTTGCTGGTGGAGTTTGTCGAAGTAAAGCAAGACTTGACGGGAAGACGGTTATCATCACAGGAGCCAACACAGGCATAGGGAAAGAGACAGCTATTGATCTGGCTTCAAGAGGTATAGTTTACTCCAGATATCATAGTCTTGTTACAAAAACCTTGGAAATGGGGCCCTGTGCAGACTTGTGTAGCAAGAGAATATGGCAGTCAATTGTAACACTTTTGAGGTCCTGACTGTGAAACTGTCTTTAGTACATTGTAACAGAAGCATTTGTACAATTATTTTGTCTTGTGAGATGTACAAAACTAATATCTGAATTAATGATTTCAGTATTGAACCAATCTTCACAAGTCAAGAATTGTTGATTCGTTACATGGAATCAATAACCCTTGACTTGAAGATGTATTGAACCATGAATTTACTCTAATTAACTATGTACAACATCTGAAACGCAACTGTCCCTTCATTTTATATCAGCTGTGCAAAATTTGCTATTTTTCAAAGCTACATTCATTTGACCTCAGAAGTGTTGGCACCTTGTATTGATCATGATGAAATTGAGATTATTAATGTTGTAAATACATGTATGAGAAATTTGTTTTGGCGCCAATGATTTTCAGACTTAAAATGTTGACCTAATTCCATCTCGGAATCTAGGAATCCAACTCAAAAAAATTAAATCTTATTTTTGCTTTTGACTTTTTCAACATATAACGAACTGAATTTCAAAGAAATAAAAGAATGTTTAGATTTCAGGCCCAGCATATATCTTATTCTCTCACTAAATAGGATTATTGCACCCCAAATCACTTTAAAACATTTGTGATATAACCTGATTAGTTTTGTAATCCATCACAATTTTTAAAAGGGCATGGACACAGTTGAGCTGAAAATTTTTATTTTCCATTCTTATTGTTTACAGTGCTTAAAACCGAAATTTGAATATCAGTTTTTGAGTTACAAGCGAGATACAGCACTCACAATTCTTTATTGTGTAAACAAGGCTTGTGCCATGTTTTTGTTTACATATAGATTGCTTGATAGAAAATAGCATGTTTAAAACAAATTGACTGTTGTGCTAAACACTAGAAACTATTAGATTATGTTCAGAATTAACTTGAAAAGTCAAAATTCTGCTTTAAACGAACTTTTACTGGTATATCTAGCTTATATGTAAACAAAACAGGCCACAAGCCTTGTTTACATAATAAAAAATTGTGAGCTCTGTATCTCCCTTGTACCTCAACAACTGACATTCAAATTTTCGCTGACCATCCGAAATACCTTAGTTAAGCATTTTTAAAAAACATTAAAAATGGAAAAATAAGATTTGAAAATTTTCAGCTCAAATCGTGGCCATGCCACTTTAAGTTCTCAAAAATGAAACATTTTATCAGCTGCTGTTATTGGATTTTTTGTTTTTATCAAATTTTAAAGTGTTGTTTTACATATAGATAATTGCTTTTATATTGACAGCAAATGTTGAGTGATCCTAAAAATAATCAATATTTCTGTCAGTGACACAAGATATATGTGCAATTTCTGGGTAACCCAGTGGTTGTTTCCCTTTGTTGAACGTAAGGAAAAACAAGATAAGTGACATTTTTATAATATATTGCCTAAAAAAAGGTAATCAACATGGACATCTGCAAAGTTAAGGCCAGGTATAGACATTTCAATGCAAACGAGAATCTTAACATGGACTGCAAATATCAAATTTACACTATTACTTGGTGTAGCACAAAGGCAAGTGCTCTAAAAATAATTGGCAATTTGTTCTTACAGTGGAATTCAATACATATCAATGTTATTGTTGTGCGAATCCAGTGGCTATTTGATCATTATTTGAATAAAATGACATTGGCGTGACTGGTCTATGTGATTTGTTGATCTATGAAATACGTGAATCTTTTATGCGATGGATTGATAACATTTTCACACCAATAGCGATATTGTGTCATTTACTAGGTGTATACCCTTGTGCCTAAGTTGTTTTGTTAATAAATGTTGACTCTCCTTCTTAGTAAGCATTGTATGGCATCATGATGTGACATCATAATCAAAACTGCAGCAGTGCCTGTCACTTACACCCAATGCTTAAATGAAAATGCTCAATTCATTTTTACCATACATCAAAATTCCATGCAATCCCTTTTCAACGGATGTGGCGTGGCCTGAGAAACTATTGATTAATTATACCCCCCGCAACAAGTTGTGGGGGGTATACTGGAATCGGGTTGTCCGTCTGTCTGTCCATCCGTCTGTCTGTAGACGCAATGGTTTCCGGCAAAGCATTATCCTTTCCACCTACCGTCACCATATCATATATATGGACTACCCATGGGATGAAGATGTTCCCTATCGATTTTGGGGTCAAAAGGTCAAAGGTCAAGCGAACTGGACATCGAAGTAGCAATATGGTTTCCGGGCTCTAAAGCGTTATCCTTTCCACCTACAGTCACCATATCATACATATGAACTACCCATGGGATGAAGATGTTCCCTATCAATTTTGGGGTCAAAAGGTCAAAGGTCAAGCGCACTGGACATCGAAGTAGCAATATGGTTTCCGGGCTCTAAAGCGTTATTCTTTCCACCTACAGTCACCATATACATATGGACTACCCATGGGATGAAGATGTTCCCTATTGATTTTGGGGTCAAAAGGTCAAAGGTCAAGCGCACTGGACATCGAAGTAGCAATATGGTTTCCGGGCTCTAAAGCGTTATTCTTTCCACCTACAGTCACCATATACATATGGACTACCCATGGGATGAAGATGTTCCCTATTGATTTTGGGGTCAAAAGGTCAAAGGTCAAGCACACTGGATATCGAAGTAGCAATATGGTTTCCGGGCTCTAAAGCGTTATCCTTTTCACCTACAGTCACCATATCATACATATGGACTACCCATGGGATGAAGATGTTCCCTATCGATTTTGGGGTCAAAAGGTCAAAGGTTCCGCGCACTGGACATCGAAGTAGCAATATGGTTCGGTTTGTCATGCCATTTGTTTTTTACACTCAGAAAAGAGGTAGTTTATACCTATTACCAACACCCTTTGGGAGATTGGGGTAAGCGGGGGGTATTCTTAGTGAGCATTGCTCACAGTACCTCTTGTTTTTTTTGACCGAATAATTGCATATTTCATTAATAATTTGATTTAGACGATTTCTTCATACAATGATCATTAAACAGCAATCACTTGTTCATAACTTATATCGTCACTTACATAACCAGTATGTAATGCTCTATCCACCCATTCTAGGGTAAACTAAATATCTCTCCATTACAGAAAAGCTTATATCTTCAAACATCACTGTTTCACTTATTAATAATTTTGACATTTTAATAAAAATTTGAATGTAACTTTTGAAATGTAAATGAGAAAGCCATGCTATCAAATGAGTGGGATTGTTGTGTCAAGACCTTTCCAAATGTGCCCTGTTTGGTGACCTTATGACTTTATATTGATTACCTACAACTTTTAAACAAAAGGAGTGAGAATTTTTTATTTCGTTGGTGTAATCCTTTTGACTAATCCTTTCTGATAACAAATTTAATAGAAAACTAAGACAGGTTGTGACATCAGTAAGGGCATTTAGATCGTACTAAGACAACTTTAATTTGTCTTTGCAGGTGCCAAAGTGATTTTAGCATGTCGTGATGTAATGAGAGCTGAGAGGGCGGCTACTGACATCATCAGAATATCTAATAATCCAAATGTAGCGGTGAAGATTGTAGACTTAGCTTCTTTGGAATCTGTCAGAAAATTTGCTGATGACATCAATAAAAGGGAGCCTAAAATAGACATTCTTATCAATAATGCAGGTAAAACTTTGGTGTATCAATATAAGATTATTTTTTTTCACTATATTGATTTTCTAGTTCACCACTGCAGACCAACACACTACATACAAGTGTATAATACTGTTTTGTCAGTTATATACTCTATTCAATATACAGTGTACCATATACCCGTAGCAAGTTTTTTTCCGCGGGGTGATAAATTTGGCTTATTGTAGTGGTTAGATAGCTTTCCGTCAAAATTTCACTAGACAAAGTATGCACACAATTGCGACTTCAGTATTTGCAAGAGAGATAACTCTTCCTTGTTAGCCAAAATTTATTCTACTAAAATTATTAGCATACCTTTGAGCAAGCAAATCACAAAATTTTAAGACTCGCAGGAAAAAAGCAGCTATATGGTATCAAAATAAAGGAGGGGGAGAAGGGACATTTTATCATTGTGATTTTTTTAAGGTATTATGATGTGTCCATACTGGAAGACCAGGGAAGGTTTTGAGATGCAGTTTGGTGTTAATCATCTTGGTCACTTTTTGCTGACAAATTTACTGCTGGATAAAATCAAGAGTTCTGCCCCTGCTAGAATCATCAATGTATCATCTCTCGCCCATGAACGTAAGAATGAATGCTTTATCTACATTCATTAGTAGCAATCTAAATACATAGTAAAAGCTAGAAATAAGCACAAGACCTCATTTCAATTTTTTCGCCTTTTCGAAGCTTCGACTCTTGTCGTACAGAGCATCAAAGTCAAAGTAAAGAGAGTAGCATAAATCTTTTGAGTAACAAAGGATAGAAAGCTTTACAAAATATTTTATTTATAGGTGCAAACAAATTCAATTTTGATGACATCAACAGTGAAAGGGACTATAATTGTATGACAGCTTACAGACAAAGTAAACTTGCCAATGTTTTGTTTACAAGGGAGTTAAGTCATAGGCTGCAAGGTGAGTAGTAATTTTCATTGCTCATTGTGCAACATTCTTATAGGCTCATCTTTAGTCTCACGTTTAATACTGAACAAACATGAATGTATACATGTATGTGTGGTTTTCTAGCAGAAGTTGAGTAATATTGTGAAAAATTTACTCCACACAAAAAGCTCATGAAATTTTGAACTTTGCTTCTGGTGAACTTTTAAAAAAAACCCAACTTTTATTGAAAGCCAAAACTCAGATTCAACTTTACTGCAAATTATTGTACAGTATTTTATGAAATGCTGTAATAAAGATAATATTATAATTATTATTTGGGAGGCCCAAGTGCCTCTTCTGTTTTGATTTGATTTTGGAGAAAATCACTTTTTATTGAATCAGTAGTGCTCACTATAATGTTGTTCATTTCAAACTAGATATACAGTATTAGGCTGTAGGATATTCCTGTATGAATCTATGCCTATTCTCACAGGTACACATGTAACAGCTAATTCACTGCACCCAGGTTTTGTGCAAACGGAACTCTCGAGATACTTTCCACAGACAATGCCTGTATACGTCAGAGCACTGTTTCCCGTAACACTCCTCCTCTCTAAAACTCCCAAGGAGGGAGCCCAGACCAGTATTTACTGCGCTGTAGAGGAGAGTCTAGGAGATGTGACAGGGAAATACTTTAGGTATGTGTATAAATACAGCTCATCAGCAAGTTCTAGTAGTACACTGTCAGATAGAGTGAACATACAGTCAAACCTTGTTATCTTGAACTCGACGGGACAAATAAAAAACTTCAAGATATCCGAGGATTCGAGATATCGAGGGTAAAATACTTACAGAATATGTGGTTGGGTCTTTCAAATCACTTCGACATATCTATGGTATTCGATATATTAGTGTTTGAGATACCAAAGTTCAACTGTACATATATTAAGTAACGTTCCTCTTAAATATGATTCTTTTCTTACTATTCATTAGTAATTTACAATAGTTGGATTTTACTAGGGCCCTATACATTGTAGTGATCAGCTAGCATTTGTGTGTCTGTGCAATGACAGTTTTTGGTCTCTTTTTTTGCTATCCCTGCAGCTATTGAATTGAAAATTTATCCACAAAGTTA